>NC_056745.1:175123185-175225685 GCF_019279795.1 Protopterus annectens | reverse complement strand
ACAATTTGGTCGACTTAGATGGTTGACAGGTGATAACAATTGTGCAAGATCAGATGATTCTCAGGGTTGATGAATTTTCCCTGAGCATTGTGCGATCACAGAGTTGGGATACAGTAATAGCAGGGCATGTGGGGGATGGATATTACAAAAAAGGTTCTGTGTTTCTGAAGTATAGCCAAACAATCCACTTGTACTGTGCTGATGAGGTCAATTAAAAGGCTGAAACATGCATGAGCATAACCAGTGGGGAGTGGCTTTACTGGCCTTAATGTAAAATAAATAAGTCATGAGCATTTAGAAGCCTTGTAGCAGAAACACTTAATGTCCTTAAGAGGTCATTTGTATATATCCTATAGGCTTTCATTACAGGGTTTTTTTAGGTATCACACAGTGAAAACTCTAGTTTGAACGTGTTTTTCTTGCAGTTTTTACTATATATATATATATAGAGAGAGAGAGAGAGAGAGAGAGAGTGAGAGAGAGAGACTAGTGTGTGTTTAACACAATATTGTTCAACCAAATTTATTCAAATACTTTTTAGCTGGCCACTAAATGGTGCACGGAAATTTCTGTCCCTCTTGCAGGACCTAAGGTAGAGCCCATTATGCTGATCAGTATTTTGTGATTTGGCTGAAAGGGATCAATATTCTGAGTTTTTAATTTGTTGGATTCAACATTTAGAAGCAAATGAGATATATATGTATATGAAATGGGTTATTCTAAAAAAGCATTCCCTGGTAAGTCTTATCCATGTCCTTGGTGTTGGCGGAACCCTCGTGGTAAGATTATTATTTAAGGGAAGTATGCGGGCAAAGCCCTTGACAAGGAGAAATTTGGGTTTATAACCCCCAAAAACAATTACCACATGGTCACACTGCACCCTCAAAAAAGCCAGTAATGTTGCCTAAGCAGGGCATTCATTTGAAGTAATTTAAGGGTGGCTTAACGGAAGAGAAATACATGGAATAACCAATTTAGTTTTCTGCAGAAAAATCTGAGCAACTTTGATGAAATGTTCAGTTTAAAATGTAATACTTATAGACTAAGTTTGTTGCCTTGTTATGTCATAGCAAGCTGCTGCAGGTAACTTCGAAGTTTTCAAGAGGTGGAGACACTCATATTTTGAAAACACACATCATCCTACCTGAAACATACCCTGACCTCAGCAGGTTGTACAGCCTTCACAATTTACTGCCCGATATGACAGTATCTGTATAATGCTAGTGGGCTTTGTTAGGTAATGTACATGAGGGTTTAAAAACGCAAATCACATTCTTAATTAAAAAAAATGTTTTTCAGATCTTTTTTTTATTTAACTCAGAGGTGCCAGTAATCTCTTAAATCACTGCTTAAGGAGAAAGGCATGCGAAAAATATGAATTTACTTCAAATAATCATTTTGATACATTGCATCATAGGCATTTGACTTATCAAGTGCCTGTACATGACATGAGGTATCCTAATTTTCCAAAAGCCATTATTTACAGATGATATGATACTATTCATTTACAGTTTTAGTAAATATGCCTCAGAATGTTGCTTATAAGCAGATTAACAATAGCTGCACTATGAATAATTATACTTTAATTAAAACTGGAAGTGAAGTAAGGGCAGGAATTTCTTTGCAATTACAGATTTCCCCTCAAAACATGTACATTACAGTCTAAAAAGTATTTTTTTTTTACTTATTCTATGACTTATCATTTATTGCTGAATTGTACTTGCGGAGAAAGAAACTCCAGAAGAAATGAAATGAGACTGTGCCTATTTTAACTTAATAAAAGCATGACACTATAACAAAAGCTCAAAACTTCTGAATTATGTAATTTCATGTGACCTCTGTCCTTAGATGAGTTTTCATTCTTCCAGAAAAAAATAACTGATATTGCCGTTAGTAAATCAGAATAATCTGAAGCAGGTAAGTGTGAAAAGGTGAGTCAACTTATAATAAATTTCAGTCTTAAACTGAGGATAGTGGGTGTACTCAGAAACCCATAGTAGTATTCATAAAATAATACATTTTCTCTGCAGTGTTCTCTTATTTTAATGACTGCATGGAGGAAACTCTGGATCAGAGGTGGGAGATATAGAATGCCTGTAGTAATTGTTTTTAGATTCATACATGGCCACTGGCCCAAGGACCACTTTAAGCCTAGCCAAGCTTGATCCCAAATTTACCAATATATTGCTGATATGCCAATACCCTGTGGAATTTAATGGTTATGATATAGGCTTGTACATAACAAGCATTAACAGGCTGTTCCTGACCATTAGGGACATAACTGCCGAATCAGGGGTAAATGTTTTATGTCCCATCCATTGGTCCAAGGTACACTTGAATAGGGTTAGGAATGAGCTTTTATTCACATGGAAGGAAAGCCTGTTATAGGGAATGGGTCATCTTTGCGATACAGACTTGTCCTTCCAATATGTTCTGTTCATGTCACACATGAGGTTTATGTTCTTACAATGGATATTTCTAATGATATTTGTTTTTTTCGGATGTGCAACAAATCCTTTAGTGTGGGAATAGAGGATGCCTTGTAGGCTAGGCATAGATCTTCACACAGCAATCTGTATGAGATCCAATACAGCAATAGGATTTTGAGATGGTCATCATAGGACTTGTTGTTTATTCCCTGCATTCTTTTTATGAGGAACCTCTGTAGTCTCTAAATCTGTTGCCTTGTCATGTAGATGCTGAAGGGTGTATTATACTCAATGACTGGTCTGATGTAAGTTTAATACATGGGAACAATGAAGACCACAGGCCTCGTTGCCATGCCCTTACTTATTTGTGACAAAAGATGAATTTTCTCACCATGGTAGACATATGGTACTAATTGGTCAGGTTACTGTCAGCGATGTGTTCTCAGATCCATAATTACTGGGTCTACTTTTAGGGGTGTATTATCAAGGTGGTAATTTCCAATGGTGGTCATCTTTCCAAAGGATACTATTATGCTTTTTTTTCTCATTGAGTTTTAGCCCAATTGTGTGGGGGAAGTAGCAAACATTTCCTTTTGTTTTTAGTCCATGGTTCTGGGACCACTGGTGTGCCTGCTTCGGACCCTCTTGAATGATATCTTTGTCTTTTAGGGATTCATTGACCATGCCTAGTTTGCAGTCTTCTGCAAACATGTTGAACCAGAGGCCCTTGACATTTGCCCTGATTTTGGATAAGCAGATGCCAGAAAGGATCTATTTGTATACTGTATTAGTATGGCTAACTATACCTGGTTAAGGCAATACATGAACAACTGCAGCTAAAGTATCTAAAAGTAAACTTAATCGCACATACAAATAAGAAATATAAAAATGTAGCCATCTAATACACAATAATCATTTCTGCAGGATCAAGCCCCCCTGTACCCACTGATATGGAGACTTTGGCTCCATACCCATAATTCTATATATTCTAAACGTATAGATAAGGGCATGGCATCCAGGTCCAAGGAAGTCATAGTGCCATAGTGCCACTTTATTTTGCCCGTCATTAGGTATAATGCCCCCTTCAGCATGGAATTCCCATAAAGGTTCCTTACCAGGAGAATCCAAAGTGTAAACACATTGTTTTATATAGATCACCTTAAAGCCCTATTTTTATACGCTGTCATACGGAGTATCTGTATACAGGTTACCAAGATGAGATCTATGCCTGGCATACGAGACATCCTTGGATCCAGCTCTAATTGATCTTTTGTGAATCTGCAAAATTAATAGCATCATAATGACTAAATCCAAGGATTTAAATTTTGCTTGTGACATAAATAAGACATGTAAGTGAGACAGCTGTGTGTCTCAGAGAATCCCTATGATCTAGAACAGACTCTCCATCCATGTGAAGAAGAGTCCATCCCTAACCCTATTTAAGCATAAACCTGACAAGTGGATCTGAAATTTACCCTGAGTCTTGCCCAATTGTCTCTGATAGGCAGAGGCAGATAGTAATGCCCAAAATACTTACCCCCCCCAAAGACCCTCTGAAAACTTCCTAACATACCCCCTCCTAATAAATGTTCATGATACCTGGAGACATAATTGGGGTGGATTGCACATCTAGACTTTTAAAATCCCTGATGGTCATTAGCCTAGTGTACAATCACGAACTATTAACCTATAGCAGATCAGGCTGACTGACTTTAGCCTACCTCTTATCCACACAAAACCTAAACAAATTCAACACCCTGTTTTAAAGTATTACAGTATACATACACTTAACCCCTTGTTTATTCTGGACTTTATCCTTAATATGCTGAGACCAAACCACAGCGATATAACAGACCTCCTCAAGGAGTATAATCTACAGCAACCCTGTCGAAATCTAAAAACTGATAAACATTATCTCTTAAACATTGATACCGTCTCAGTAATCTCTGATATAACTATTCATCAACCATTTTTTGGAAAACACTGCCCAATCAGCTTTTGACTGCATTAACCCCACCCCCCACCTAATTATCCCACAGCTGTTCTCGTTTAAAGCTAAATTAGACTCCAATATGAAAAGTCTCAGATCCATCATTAGTACCCAAGACTGGTCCACTATTCTAAATGCAACTACTTGCCTATGTAGTGAAACTTATTCACATTGTAACACTATATGTACTCTCTTGTATGTTCATGTTATTGTGGAGCTTTTCTCCCGGGCCTCCATTGAAAATTGGCTCTTAACGGCCCAGTGGACTATCCCAGTAAACAAATGCAAATAAATAAAAGAAATAGTAAATAAAATGAAGACAACCTTGTGGCCAGAGTATTCACCTACACCCTAACAAACCTACAAATCACCTGTTTCTCACTGATTAACTATTAGCTAGGCTGTACAAAATCAAAAAGAATGATTGGGTAGCCAATGAAATGAAACCTTTACTAAAACTCAAAGATGAAACATTGGTGATGAAATGGGGTTGATAATTTGATGATTATGTTGATGATAATAATTCATGTATGTTTTCAGCAATTGTATACTTATATATACTTTAGCTCTTGCAATATATATGTCTATAACAGTCAAACTTTAATGCTTTCTTGAGTTGAGATAGCAACTGGTCATTTGGGCTCAGTGCTCTACTCCGGTTAACAAGTTTAAGTAAAAGAAACAAATAAATAAAATGAATGTAAAACGTGCCTTGAATCACTAAAATAATAATCTAGTTTTAGTACAATATGATTTAAAATACTAACAGCATAAATAGAAATACCCTCAGTAACAGAATCTGGGGAGGAGGGAAAATTTTATTCTTATGTAACTTAGCTATTACACATAAAATACCTATCTTTGGCACTGTCATATTTAAAAAATTAAAAAATCATAACATTGTAACTCTAACTTTATAATCTGATGATAATTATGCTTGTATATCTTCCTTCATGAATCGAATATTATGCCTATTTTTATTTTATATAATGCCATCATTTCTTTAATAGTTAAATTATAAAATCAGTAATTAATTCTCTTAGTTAAGGCAGTCCTTAAGTCTGCAGTAAAGATTCACAAAAGTCTGGAGAGTCGTTTAGAGCTGGGGGTATGACTAGTTTTCATTAGGGTAGTGTTCTTTAGAACCACTGTGTGATGCATACTCATTATTCAGTCTTCTTCCGTACAGTTCAAGTTCAGTCAAGGTGATAACTTAAGTAGCTGTTTAGTTGTAACACATTTGAATCCACAACATAAACACTTCTTTGGGCATGGCTAAGGTCAATATATGTTAAAATAAAATATGCACCATTAATAACTTCTCCAGCCTTTTCCCTTATCTCACACCCTACCTCTGGTATTGTAGACCCTCTATGTTCTGTTTCCAGTGTTCATTGTTGTGTTTCATGCCACAGTGTGCGATTCTGTAAATACATTGTCTTCTTATGCTAAGCATGGTGACATTCTTGGTAGTAGTTGCTGAGGTTGTTGAACTTCCAGCTGTAAAAATAATCCTCTTCCTCCTCTCGCCTCCCTATCTTGTATCATGATTGCTGGTTGTTGATCACATAACATGGAGATAAGAGGATAAGCATTGAGAAATGGAATCGATGTGAAGAGCAGACCTTTGTTTGCACGTGTTCTTACAAAACTAGGATTTGGAGAAAAGGCAATGGATCTTGTTACAAGAAATATACTTGTGCTATAAACTGCCACAAAGGGCTAACCAAGAACATGAGAAAGTAAAAAAAAGACATGCTCTCTCACTCAACATTGTATAACTTTATAAGTCAACAACAGAGCAATAACTGAAAGTAAAGAGGTGTCCAGGATGGTTTACTATCATTATTTCGAATGGCAAAACATTTCCCATTTGAAATAACAAAAAGTTAAACCGAAACCAAACATTTCAAGCATACACAATGTCGCCCCAAATGATCGACACATTTGAGTCGACATTGTCACCAAAAATGTGACATGATAGCCATATAGGAGCTGATATAAATCAAACTCCTATACGACATATCATGTTTTTGCAGGGGAGCAAGCCCCCCTGCCCCCCACACCCCCTGCTACTAATATATTCCAACTCCGAGATTGCACTACAGTGGGGATATGAATGAATTTCCAATTCCCACTGTACTGCAATCTCATACATATAGTCAAACACACTTATGCAAGGGTACTACTGCTTTCACATAAGTGTGTTCGACTATCCAACTCACTTTTCATTTTGCGAACGACATTCTGATTTTCGGCAGCATAAATGCTGATAGCATGTTGTTCGCACAAATGACAGTAAGCCATCCGGGACTAATGTATTTGAGTAGGGAAGATAAATTGTCGTGTTGGGATGGAAGGTTTTCAAGACAGAAAATAAAATAACAGAAAGGTTTGCAAGACTACTGGCAAACTTTGGCCAGCAAAAGATGTGGAGAAATGAAACAGACAGAGAAATAGCTGAAGGTCCAAAAAGTTATCTGAACTTCCTAACAAACCAAAAGGAAAGAATGCTAAATGACTGCTTTTCATACTTCAACAAAAGAGAAGGTAGATTCATACCCAAACTGAAAATGGCTATTTACAAACTAAAAATGAAAAAAACTGTGAGCTGATAAAGGTACAGCTCAGACAGACTGGAAACAAAGTCAAGAAGTGCACACAAATTCCTGTTCACAACAGTGAACTGGCCCAGCCTATGCAACAAAGGAAGCTTGAGAGTATAAAAGAAAGCAAATGAGAGCCACTAAAGATTGAGGATCTCAAAAAGGAAGGCAATATACAGTGCTATATAGAGATGCAATAACGTTGACTTAAGTTCACCTAATCAATGCATCCAAGCACTAAACACACGCACACGCGTGCACACGCACACACATGCACACAGATGTACACACTCACGCGCGCAGACATGCGCGTGCACACACACACACACTGCTGCAGGAAGAATCAATCTTCAGGCTAACTACTAAATGTAAAGATCTAGAGTCTGAAAATAAAAATCCACAGTAAGTCATTGGATAAAGCAAACAGTAAACTGAAACATCTGCCAAACTTTGCTTAGCATGCACAGATGATGGAAGAAAGGCATACTGCTATAAGAAACATGCAAAAGGAAAATAGTTACCTTAATCAGATGGAAGAGCACACTCTCATACCTCTCAACTTCCTGTCTCAAGAATCAGGGACATAGCCAAAACTAATAGGGAGGGACAAAGGTCCAAAATTAGGGATACCTCTTAAATATTACTCTAATTCACTTAAAAGGTTAACAGAGCAACAGGTTACCTGTCAACCTCCTTTTTCTGCTCAGTATGAAGCATGAAACTTTGTATTTGTCATTACTGATTGTATGTAAACCTCAGTGATTTGCAAGAAAGTTGAACATTTTATGAGGGACAAGGCAAAAATAGGAGACAAAATCAGGGTCGTTCTGCAGAATCATGGACAGTTGAGTGGTATGCTCACACTAGCATTCTGTAAATAAGGGAGGCAATAATAAATAGACATTTTTCACACTGCCAACAGCCAAGACCTGTCACTGTACTCATGCCATATTCACAAGGCAAAATCCACTGCAGTGTTATGAACAGATACCAAAAGTGCACTGTTTTGACCAACCTGATGTCCCAGAAGGACAGACTGAGGGAAGACAGGAATGTATGCGGATGATGGTACCAGTGATGCTCTATCTACCATCAGGCTAGATATACTGCTAATGGTCTCCCAACTAGAGAGCTACAGAATGATAAAAATAACCATATAATGAATCTGTGGAATGGATGGAGTAGGACTTCTCTGGCCAATGATGCTCATCCCCACAGGACTGAGCTGGGGATGGCCATGTGTTATAATGTTCTCTGCCGACTGCTTCTGGGTAATTGGAGCTGCAGTTCTGGTGCAGTCTGGGAGGAGGCACCAGCCTGAGTAGATGAGGCCATACCCCTTTCTATAAAAGGTAGTGCTATATACAGACAGGTGGAAGGGGGACAGGGAGAGAGATTTTGGCCTCTCATTCAAAGAGAGGGAATACCATGGAGAGACATATGGGCTGAGGCCAGTGGAAGAGAGCTTGAACAGGGAAGCTCAAAAGAGGAAAGGTGGAACGTTGTGACAGAATACATATACTGAAACATACCAACTGACAGCGAGTCCTTTGAAGTGCAGACAGCTTAGATTGATAATGAAAGAGGCTCTGAGCCATGGATATAAATAAGGCAAAACTACTTTATTTTATTTTTTTATCTTCTAAATTTCATTATAAAGTTTATTGCTGATTAAATCATTCTGGAAACACTGTTTTTATTTCAAGTACAGTAAAGGTAAATGTATGTATAGAGCCATGAGTCTGTTGTTTTCTTAAAAAACCCAAATGACTATATCTTAAGCATGATTAAGTAGCTACAATGTGAGCTGATAATTCTCCCAAATATTATATGCTTCTATATTAAATGATTATTATAATGTTACATCACTACAAAAATATTCAATGTAGTGAGCCTTACCTAATAAATTAGCATGCATTGAATTAAAATACTAAATGTAAATGTTTTTTTAGGGGGCAAGCACCTTTGCATCTGACATACCCTTTCAATTCTAAGTATACTAACACAACAGTGGAGGCAAGCAGAATGATCTTATCCTCACTGTATCCTGTAATATCATGCATCATTCCAATAAAAAAAAAATTGGCAATTCTTCTAGTATAATAACCTATGATAAAATTCTGCTTGGCAGTTTAAATGATTCATTATTTGGCTTGGAACACTCTGCTGAAAACTCCCCAGCTGTATCAGTGGGGAATCTTATTGGGGGCATGGATAGAGAGATGGAAACCCAGACCTTGGACAGTGTGTTCCCTGTGTGCTCTTAAGAGAAATTATGTTTGGTGCAGAGATCTACTTCTGAAAATAGTTTGCGTATTTATTATTGGCCCAATTGAACATTCATCACCGGTGTCAGTGGTGAGGATTCAGGCTCCTTGATCACTGGCCCAGATGAGGGACGTCACATATTGGTGATCAATGGTGGAGATATTAATTGGAGTTCTGTAGCCTGTAGGCAGTTGTCACTGAAGGTGTATGTACTCTCAGCAGCCAGAAGGTAAACATACAGAGTTTCATTTTCACAACAGTTTTATTTATTTTTTATTAGTTTAATTTAGTCAGGGAAAGCAGGCAAAGATGTCAGCAGAGGATTATGGCAAGCTGACAAAGAACCAGTTGACCAAGGTGTGCGAAGCCAAAGGACTAGTCCATGCCAACCTGACTAAAAAGGAAATAATTTCAGCCTTAATTGCAGCTGCAGCCCAAACCAGCCACCAGGCCACCAGGAAGACAACCAGTCTGGTAACGGGGATTTGTAGCTCTCAGAAACAGGAGATTACCATTTCCTCAGTGGACTTAAAAATCTGCCTGGAGTTAAACAGACTTACACTGAAGGCCAGCTGTTTGGAATTAGAATCAAGAGAGAGACTACAGTGTTTAGAGGCCAAAGAAAAGGAAAAAGGCATTTATATCACCTTATCGAAAGATGAAAATAGCGAACGCTATTTCATCGAACCTACAATATCTAAACCATATATCGAATATTCAGAACAGCGAATTTTTTTCTTGGGAAACACATACACTTATAATCCTACAACTAACCATACACTAAACTATACATACACTACTATCTATCCACTTACCTTAACCCAAACCCTAACCCTAAGGTCCGTCACTATCGCACACTCACCTAACCCACGCCCTAACCCTAACTCACTTAACCCGCCCCTAACCCTAACTCACCTAACCCGTGCCCTAACCCTAACTCACCTAACCCATGCCCTAATCCTAACCTCACAATCGCACACTTACCTGATCCCGACCCATAAATTTCCACCGCAGCGCTGAAAATAGCAAAGCCACAGAACCGCCCAACCAAATTCTTTCCCTAGGAAAGAATTCTGTGTTCTGCAGCTTCACTATTTTTAGCATTCGCTCAAAATGGGTCGATATTAGAACATTCGAAGTTTTAAAACTTCGATGTTCTGATATAGACCCAGAAAAAGAGATGGAATTTGAATCAGCAGAAAGACTACGGCATTTGGAGTTTGAAGAAAATGAGAGACTGTGGCAGGCAAAACATATGGAATTACAATCAGCAGAGAGACTGTAGTGTTTAGAGGCTGAAGAAAAGGAAAAAGTGATGGAATTAGAATCAGCAGAGAGACTGCGGCATTTGGAGGCTGAAGAAAATGAGAAACAGTGCCCTCATGAGTGGGAGATGCTGACTCTTTGTCAGGGTAATGGAAGTAATGGGAAGGGGAATAACCTAACCCGAGAAGCAATAAGGGCCAGTAAATGTCTTCCACAGTTTACAGAGGGTGATCATTTTGATAGTTTTATTCATATATTTGAAAGAATATGTAAACAGTGTAATGTTGATCAAGGGCTCTGGGTACGGTACCTGACCCCTTACTTCATGGTAAAGCTGTAACTGCTGTTTCTCAGTTGTCTGATACTGATTGTTTAAACTATGATAAAGTAAAACAATGTTTATTGGAATGTTTTAAGTTAACACCTGAAGATTACAGAAAAAGGTTTTGTCAGCATAGACACAAGGCAAATGAATGTGTATGTAATTATACTGCTGAGTTAAGCACTTATTTTCATAGGTGGGTGAGTGGGTGTCAGGTCACCACTTTTGAAAGGCTGGCAGATCTTTTGGTGAGGGAACAAGCCCATAGCACTTTGCCCGAGAACATAAGAATCTGGTGGCAGACCAGGAGTGTAACTCTGCAAATGAGTTGGGGAAAAGGGGGGATCTTTGCTTAGCAAGCAGGGCATCACTGCACAAGAAGAGTTACCCAGTGCTGCACATGGATTTAGGGAACTCATGGTGGGCAGCCTAAACCACCCCAACAGAGTCCACCAGTAACAGAGGAAGCCAGCAGTTCAGGTACACAACCAAGATCAAGGGTTAGATGTTTTAAATGTAACCAGTGGGGCCATGTAGCATACAGATGTCCATGGAGGCAAGGTGGGGAACAAAAGGTGGGGGAGCCAGCAAGTGGGAATAACAGTATGCCAGTGCTAAGTTTTCTGGAGACAATAGGGGTACCAGACTTGCAGTGGTTAAGGAGGAGCAGTACTTGCTTGGGCTGTTCACACGAGTCAGAGCTTTAGGAGGGACCACATTCCAAATGCCTTTGGCCAGTGTTCACTTTGACTGGGAAGGTGGAAAAAGAAGCAAGCAAGTAGGTGTGTTTGAAGATATTCCTACAGATGTCCTGATAGGGAAATGTTTTGATAATGCAGTACCTTGTGTGCATGTAGTTGCATGCAGTCAGGATTGGAGACAGGCATGTGGGGCTGGTAGCCTGGGGGAGACCCAGACAGACCCCACATTTGAAGCCAGAGCTGGTAAGGTGGCTATTTCAGGGAGGGAGCTACTCTGCAGCAGTGAGATTGAAGGTTAGCCACAACTGCTGGCAGGTGCTGATGTTCCCTGTGACAGAGTGACTGCAAGGGCAGAGGTGAGTGGTAGTACTGAAACTGACAGTGAGGCACCACTGTCAGAGGATACCAGACTTCCTGTGGAGGGAGAGATGGGAAGGGCTCAAAGAGGGAGTTGAAACAGGCTCAGGACTCGGACCCTATACTAAGAGGCTTGAGGGAGGTAGCTAAGGAGGCACCTGATTCTCAAGGAAAAGGGGAGTCTGTATATTAGAAGAAAGGGTTATTACTATATAGAAAGTGAACTCCTGCGGGAGGGCTAGAGGGTAAGGTAATACAGCAGTTGGTAGTGCTTAGAGCCTACCATCTGGCACTTCTAGCCATAGCCCATACCATTCCTTTTGCAGGTTATATGGGCATAAAGCATGCTAAGAGATGTATTATGCAGAACTTTTAATGGACTGGGATTGCAAGGGATGTAACAGGGTACTGTGGGACCTATAAGTAGTGCCAAAATGTAGGCGAGGCAGGGGACAAGGTCAAAGCTCCTTTGGTGCCTTTGCCTGTGACTGAGGAGCTGTTTCAGAGGATAGCTATGGATATTGTGGGGCCTCTGAGTACCCCAAGTTCCACAGGGAAGAAGTATATCATGGCAGTAGTAGATTAGGCTACTAGATACCCTGAGGTAGTGGCTCTGTCTTCCATAGAGGAAGTGAAGGTGGCAAATCCTTTGTTAGAGATTTTCAACAAGGTAGATTTCCTGAGAGAAATAATGATTGACAGAGGTGCCAATTTCATGTCAGACCTGCTGGTTTGTTTGTGAAACCTCTGTGGGTGAAGCATCTAAATAACCACCCCCTACCACCCGCAGATTAATGGTTTTGTGGAGAGGTTAAACTCTACACTAAAGACCATGCTACAGGCATTTGGAGACCAGTTAAAGAGAGAATTGGGCAAATATTTGCCCATCTGCTGTTTGTATACAGAGAAGTAGCCCAGGAATCCACAGGGTTTTCACCTTTGGAGTTGCTTAATGGGCACAGGATGAGGGAGCATTTAGATTTGATTCATGATGACTGGGAGGGTGAGTGTGAATCCCATAAAGAGTCTGCTGTGGCCTATGTCCTAAACCTCAGGACAAGGCTTAGGGAGCTCCTGGCTTGGCCTAGGACAACCTGGCAGGAACCCAACAGCAGAAAAAGGTCTGATATGACAGGAATGCTGAAGACCAAGAGTATGGTGTGGGAGAGCAAGTTAGGGTGCTCATTCCTGTCAGATACAGTAAGCTGCAGGCAGCTTGGAAGGGACCATGGGAAGTGGTAAAGAAGGTCAATGATGTTAACTACATAGTAGAACTGCTAGGCAGGGAGTAGGGGCACAAACTGTACCATGTTAACATGATGAAGCCTTACCATGATAGGGAGGCCCTGGTACTGAATGTTTGCAGTGGGTGGCAGGAGGACATCTATGGCTACATCAAGCCAGCCAGCAAAATGCCATGTTATTAAGGTGGAGCCTAGGTTTGCAGGCATACAACATGACAGTGCAGCACTGGAGTGAGGTTAGCATAGTCAGTACACATGGGTTCTCAAGACAGGGTATGGGTTAATGTGTTCCCAGACAGGCTCATGTCCCTAGAGGCATGTTTCTCAAGGGTCACTTGAAAAACTTGCTTGAGTCTTCAAATGGGGGGGGGTGTGATTATGGGAGGTATCGCCAGCTATACCAGGAGAAGTTGGGCAGTGGATGTGTAACATATGCCAGCATAGCTGGCTGGAGCTTTGTAAAGCATTATATGTCATTGGTATATCCTTTTGTTACATGTGAAATGTAACTTGCAATTATTGTGGAGCTTTTCTTCCCGGGCCTCCACTGAAAATGGGCTCTTCTTGGCCCAGTGGACTTTCTCAGTCATTAAACTTAAATAAATAAATAAATAAAATATCAAACTGATTTGTACAGGTGCTTGTGTTGGAAATGTATTTGTAAAGCTGATTGTGTTAAAAATGTACCAACAGTGGGTCCTGCTGGACAGAAAAGAAGAAATACATCTGTATGTCAGACTGTATTGTAACTGTTGAAATGAATATATTGTAACAGAGGCTACTGGAAGAGAAGAGGTTAATCTCAGTCAGGCTAACTTTGGAAATAGTCTGAAATTAAATTAGCTGGTTTAGGCCATAAAGATTGTATCTTACAGTTCTGATTGCAGCCAGAGACAAAATGTCTGTGAAAACCAGGACTAGAAATCCTACTGTATTGCTGTTTAGGGTGAACTAATTGATACCCTGGAGGGGTGGAAGTTTTGAAATGGTTTTATAGCTTCCAGATGCTATAAGACATCTTAGCAAAGCTCTATCTGTGTGCATGGTAACATATGTGTGCAAGATTCTGGTTCACTTTCTAGTAAGGGAGGTAGTGAGGGAACCAGAAGTCAGATGACCAGATGTATGTGATGTCATTCTGTAATCCAGCATTGAAATTATGTTTTAATACTAGATGAGACAGAAGTTTCAGAGCAGCCTATTTTTAAAACTTGACAAAGGAAAGCCACTCACCTACATCATCTTGCCTTGCTTTAGTAAATAACCAGAGAATAGTAATTCTTTAGTTCAGTCAGGAAAATATAGTGAGATTAGTTAAGTACTGTTTTTCTGTAACTGTGAATCTCTCTGTGTTACTTTTAATATATTGTGTGAAACTCTGGTGTTTATTGTAAATAGATATTTAGTATTTTCATGTTATTGTATTATTTCTTATTAAATATATTTAAACCTTTCATTGTGGCTGGTATTTTAGAGAATATTTTAACTTTTGAGAGTACTTATATTTATTTGGTGACACTTTGGACACTTGGGAAAGCCTTGCTGCATTGGTCTGTATTATTATTAATTTTACTCAATATAATTGGGTACCCTTGTAAGAGCCTTAAAGTAGCTGGCTGGTGGCAGTGAATCTACCTTATAGTCTGGGCCAAGGGGGAAGAGCTACTAAATCCATGCCAGCCATTCCCAGGTGTGTGTGTGTGTGTGTGTGTGTGTGTGTGTGTGTGTGTGTGTGTGTGTGTGTGTGTGTGTGTGTTTGTGAAAATCAAATCTCAAAGAGTGCATGTGTCAGCTACTTGGATCAGGGACACAGAGCACTGGTTTTACAGAGAGGGTGGTTGAGGACTTGGCTTGAAACACTCGGTTGAGGACTGAACTCTACAGCCATGCTAGTTGGGAGTCTTATTGGTAGCCTGGATAGAAATTGGGATGCACAGACTGAATGTGTTCCCTGTGTACTTTTAAGGGAAATTGTGCTTGGTGCAGAGATCTGCATCTGAAAATACTGTATGTATCTATTTTTGTTCCAAGTGAACATCCCTTACCATTGTCAGTGGTGAGAACTCAGGCTCCTTGATCAGTGGTCCAGAGGAAGGGCATTACAACATATGTACATAAAAGCAGTTTCGTTTGCTGAACATTCATGCTCATTAAATGAACTGTGGTGTAGTTTACCAAATATGTGACTTATAAAATGCTCACATTGTCACATGATCTCTTTGCTGAAAGAGGTAAATGACTTGTAATAAAAGAGAGAGTAGATGTACACGTTTTTGTAGGTTTGAGTTGGCATACAGGTTAGGTAATGGGATAGTTTTGGTGTTGTGTATACTTGCTTATGTGGAGAAGGTGTCTAGTGAGCAGGGTCAGGTTTAGGAGCTGGGCAGGGGACAGGATTAGCATACATGAGTAAGATAGCACAAGGTGTGGAAGAATGAAGAGAGAGACATAGCTGGCCAAGATGAGTAAAGATAGGAAGGACATTACAGAAGAGTATGAAAAAGCAACAAACAGAATGGTGGGATATATTCTCTGGGGATAGACTGCAGATGTAAATAGCTAATCCTTCCTTTCTACAATGCCACGATCATACCACACATTGATTACTCCATGCAGTTATGGATGCTGTAGAATAAAAAATATATCAGGCTGCTAAAAAGGAATTCATATGAAAGCAACTAAAAAACTCTGTGGGATGGAGGAAAGAATTAAGAACACAGGATGGAAGAGACAGAGTTCTTCTCACTTGAAATCAAAAGAAATGGGTTGTGGAGGGGGTCAGGGCAGGACATTGGTATCAAAGATAATTTCTGGGAGATGTGAGGGTTTCATTATAAAAAAGAGGTATGGAGGGAAAGAGGGAACACAAGCAGCAAGCGGAAGGGCTTAGATATTCCTTTGCTCTGCAAAAGTACATTTTCAGGGAGAAGATTGTTAATCCATGAAATGTACTACTGGAATGAGTGATGGAGAGAAAATCCACAAAAGGTATTCAGTGGGTTATGGGACAGGCAGGAAATGGGAAAAGGAAAGTAGAGATGGTGTAGAAATAGAAAAATTTGGCACTGAAAGGGCAGACTATATAGTCTTGCTGTGTCATCTGTATTCAGTAAAAGGCAATGTAAACAGGATGAAATGAAATCCCATCTTATTCTTCAAGGAATCATATTGGAGCTATTCCTCTTCCTAGGTTACTAACCACATTTGAAAATTTCTGTCATGATTTTTTAGTGCAATGTCCTTCTCTTTCCGCAAAGTAAATATATTTTAGCCTAACTGAGTTATGGTGCTTTAGTTTGTCTTCTTTCGGAGATCTTTGAAAAAAACTGTTATTAACATTCCAATAAATAATATATTTTTTTATTTAAATCTGTACTCCTTCATCCTTCACTTTTTTTTCAAAAAATAAATACTCAAAATAGTTGAACATTATTTTTTGACTGTTACATGCAACCATCAGTCAGCATTCCTACACCAGCCACTTAGTAAGCCTCTGCATTTTTGCTTCTTATTGTACCTTCAAAAGATTTTATTGTCCTTTATCAGTTAGTTTAACATTTCTGCAGCCTGGGCCTTTGCTCTTCTAACAGCCCCCCCCCCCCCCAGGTATTGCTTTAACTTTTATGATTACCCTCCTTTTTCTTTTAAGTCTCCTTATCCTTTGTGAAAGTAATTTCTCTTTTTAACAGTATCTACCATGTTTTGTTTGACATTTAGTTATATTTTTATTATTTTTTTTAATTTTCTGCAGAAATTTTCTGTTATTGCGACCTTCTCAGTATCCTTTATCATGATGCCTTATATTTTGACATTTAGTTGTATTTTTATTATTTTTTAATTTTCTGCAGAAATGTTTTATTATTGTGACCTTCATCAGGACGCCTTATATACTATCTCCGGTAGCCATAGAGGAATCAGTTCTGTACACCTGGGATAGCACACCATGCTGCCAGGCATTCGATCTACAGCTTTAGTCATGGGGCACCAGCATGAGATGCAGTAATCCCTCTGCTGCACTCAGAGGTACTTTAGCATGTTTAAAACAATAAACCAAAAGCTGTCAACTCTGCATTATTTCTGAACAGCCTGGGCGACAGCCTGCCTTTGTTAATTTTCTTGGCAGATGACATGTTTGACAGCTGCCCCGGGGAGCTAGGAAAATGGAAGATTATTGTGATTGCTCTACTAGTTACTAAAAGAACAGGTAGAGAGCTGCTCAGAAATGCAGGATTTAATTTCTTTTGGGGCTACTTTTGCCTAAATATGGTACTTTTACAGGAACAAGATATTCCATGGCAGCCATATTTATTGAAGACCTTTTAGGCTGAATTTTGCAGAATTCAAGGGATTACTTGCATTTTTTTATTTTGCTTTCTAAAAGGACAAGGAAATATTTTACATTGGTGGAGACACTGCAATGAATTTATATTTGTAGAAAATCCTGCTTCCCAGCAAAGCAGGAATTTTTGTTTATTATACAGCATTAGAGATGTCAACGAATGATGATATGGCTCTCTGTTGTATCTAACCAGCAATCAGTCACAATAGCTCAAGGAACGGAAACAATTCTAGTCATCTTTCAGTGACACTTTGTCTGTCATTGTTAATCTGGTATAGTGAATATGTTTGATCTGTTGTGATTGTCATGGCTGGTACAGTTAACATGTGCTGATAACAACATCTGATGGTCCTACCGGTTATTACCACGGTGCTTATGCCAGAATGTGCTGCTTCTGGATTGTCTTGTAAATGTGTTGGGTTTTTCATCCTGAATGTGTTCGGTTACATATCCTCTCATCAGAGTATCTGGACTCTACATAAGAATACTTAGAAACACAGTTATGTTAAATCTACAGCATCAAAATGAAAAACATTAACTTAAAAAAAACTGAGAAAAAAAACAGAATAGCACATGCATTCTGACATAACCTCAAACAGGCAAATAAAAGCAAAGCTTTTGCAGAGAGGATATCCCCTCCTACATCTCCTAACCTCTGCTGCATAAATATGCCAACTCCAAGGTCACACAATACTGGCAAAAATGGCAGATTCCCTAACCCCCCTATTATACCGATCTTATGCTACTATCAACAGCTATCTAGTCAGCCAAATAAAGTCAGCAAAATTAAATGTCTCCCAGCTCTCTCTGCCTTCATGCATATATATATATATATATATATATATATATATATATATATATATATATATATATACACACACACACACACACACACACACACACACGTGTATATATATATATATATATATATATAGAAAATAGTGTTGTCTAAGTGTAAAATCGCCTTGCAAATTGATGCTAACAATCACTTCTGTGTACAGGATGAGCTTATGGAACAGTTTGTTGAACATCTGGTACAAAAAAGAGATGGATAAAAACTGAGTTCTGAGATATTTATTTAAATGTAATCTTGCATTTACTACATATTTTAATAATTTTTGCACTTCATAAATGCAACATTTGCTGTTCTTCAAAGCCTGCAACATATATTTTTATAGTTTTATTTCTTTGAAGTTAATTTAAATGGTTTATGAGGAGAATCATTTACAGAGGATTTCACACCTGTTTACATTATTACAAGGGTAAGTTAAAGCATATTTTTGTCATACATGATATTAGGTTTTTTTTACTGTCTTCTTATGGTACACATCTGCAAAACTTGAGAAGGCACCTTAACTGCACTGTAGAGTAACTCCAAAATAAAGTTAAACAGAGGAAAAACAGTGGAATGCCTCATTATCCTCAACAGAAGTAAGAAATACACTTTGCAAACTCTTCATTAATATGTAACCAGTATGAATCCAGACCAACTTGAATGCCAAGAAATGCATCATTATCCCCTTTGGGAAAAATGGTGTCCCCGCTAATTAACACATTAATAACAACGTACTAAGCACACAATCAGTTGTGAGGGACTTGGGCACCAAGGTTGATAGCAACCTGACTTTTGACCACCATGTTGCCTCCATTGTACAGAAGGGTTTCTACATGGCCCACCTCATAAGTTAGGGTATTTCATCCAGGAACAAGGAGGTCATAACATAATTGTAATCCTCCCTTATCAGACCTATTATTGAGTACAATGCCCCTTCTGCATGTTCCTTGCCAAGCATATGCAGCAGCTGGAGAGACCACAGAGGTTTCTGACCAGGAAATTCCAAGGTCTCAAACACCTATCCTATACAGATAGCGCACTGGAGAAGAATAAAGATTGTTCTTTCTTTGGCAAAGTTGCACTGCTCGGCAAAAATGAGATTCAGATGCATGCATAATATGTATGGCAAACTTTTGTCAAATACCTGTTCAAGCAGACACCAGACAGAAGAATCCATAATTCCATAACATGGAGCTTTGTGACTGCAGTCTGCTGTGCTGCGGAAAACAGCATAGCATATCCTTGTTCCTCACCTTATTACTGTTATATGCAAACTGTTCTGCTCCGTTTTTAGAGTGGTGTTGCTGTGGCTTTACGGAATTGTCAGATGCTACTGAATATATCTAGCCTTACATTTTTCAATTGATATTTGGTGTAAGTAGAATAGTGACCTGGTATATGTAGAATAGTGACCAGATATACCTGGCTTTAGTGCTAGTATGTTCATTATCTTGCTTCTTATTTTTACTTAGTGTGTTTAACATTCTGCATATCTTACCTCTCTGTTTCTCTCTCCCTTTATGTAACCAGCTGCCCAACCTGCTTGTACTGTACTAATGTTGAGGAATTGCCCTGTCTGCTGAACAGCAAGATTATTCCAACATAAAACTGCCATCTCCTCCCTAAACTAAGGAATTGAACCTATTCTCTCCCTGAGCAACAGTCCCTCAAGGAAAATAAAAAATAAAAGAAAGTATGTGTTTTAAAACTACTGTCAGTCGAAATAATATTATTTAATACTCCAGGTTTTAATGTACATTCCCTAGCCAGGACAGCCAGCAGCCAAAACTTTTCTTTTTCCCCAATTAGCCTACCTTCCCCTCTTGTACCTTCTGTAAATAACTGATATTCTTCCCTCCTCTTATTCCTAGACCTGCTACCTCCCATTAGAAGCTATTATTGCTATACAGCCTTTTTCCACTAGATGCGGTGGTGGTGCTGCGGTAGTGTTGTCGCCTCACAGTTAGACGTTACCCGTTCGATTCTCAGTTAGAGCATCTTCTGTGTGTCGACATGCATGAATGGGCGTTCCTTCGTTGAAGGTTGTGCGTTAGGCCTGGCAAGCCAGCACGTAAAAATCTACTGCCAATCATTAGCGGACTGAAGTTCCGCTGTGGCGACCCCTAACCAGGAAAAGCTGAAAGAAACAAACAAACAAATCCTACTGTCTTAAAATACAACTCTCTGGCATAGGTTCATAGTTTCATAGGTTGGTACTAGGCTATCGGCCCTAAGGCCTATGCAAGCCTAGCCATAACAGTTCCCTGGAAATTTTTCCCACAATATTTACTTCTCTGGGCCCCTGTCTAGCAGGGCGACTGACATGATCCCCGGAGTGAATTTCCTATCTCCCATCCAATCATCAAGGTTCCTTTTGAAGAGGGCCAATGAGGTGCTCTGCTTGACATGTATGAGCAGTCTATTCCAGAGTATGGGGGAGTCTCTGGGTCAGGAACCTATCCCTCCAGCATGTTTTGTTCATTGTGATGATAAGGTTTAGATCCCTGGAGCGTGTGGCTCTGAGGGATTGGGATTTCTTTAAGTGGAGCATGTCCAACAGCTCAGGGATTGACATGGTCTTGTATGTTAAGCAGAGATTGCCTCTGAGTAGACGATATGCCACAGAGTATAGCTGGAGTTTTTTTAGACGGTCAGCATATGGCATCTACTTTAGGCCTGTGATTCTTTTAGTGAGGTATTTCTGTGGCCTTTCCAGCTGTTGCAGATGTCTTGTGAGGTACATACCAAATGGGGCATTATACTCTATAATGGGTCTAATGAGGGATGAGTACAGTGGGACAATGACCTCCTTTTTTCTGGATGAAAAGCCCTTAGTGATGAGGTGTGCCACGTAGAAGGATTTCCTGACTGTTGTGGCGATGTGGTTATCGAAAGTGAGACCACTGTCTACTTGTGTCCCTAAGTCTCTCATCACACTTTCGATGTTTAGTGTCCTGCCACCTATGTGGTAGTTCATGGGTACATGTTTTTTTTCAAAGGGGATGACTATACATTTCTTGGCATTAAGCTTGAGCCCATGGCTCTGGCACCAGGCATCTGTTTCTGTAAGGCCCTTTTGTAGAATATCCACATCATTTGGGGATTCAATAATGGCTCCCAGTTTGCAGTCATCTGCAAACTTTGTTAGCCAGTGTCCCTTAGTGTTGGCCTGTACTTCAGAGAAGTAGATGCCAAACAAGAGTGGTCCCAGGACTGAACCCTGAGGTACTCCACTTGTCACTTGTCTGGAGCTGGATTTGCAGTCGGCTACTTTTACAGTCTGGGTTCTGTCAGTAAGCCAGTTGGTGACCCATCGAGTGACGTAGGGATTTATGCCCAGCTTAGTAAGTTTATCTATGATTCCAGAGTGGGGGATGGTGCCGAAGGCCTTGGCGAGGTCCAGATAGGCTGTGTGGACCTCCTTACCCTTGTCCACAGCTCTGGAGACCGATTCGAAGAAGTCAATCAGATTCAGGAGACAAGATCGGCCCTTCACAAACCCAAACTGGGTGGGGTCCAGTGTCTGGAGGTTGCTAATGTCTTTGTTTATAAGTTCCATGATAATGCGTTCCATGCCCTTGCAGATCAGGCTTGTCAGACTGATAGGACGGTAGTTCCCGGGATCCAAGGTGGATCCTCCCTTGTGGAGCGGGATAACTGTAGCTGTGCACCACTCAGTGAGCACGAAGCCTGAGGTGAGGCTATGATTAAACATGGCACTTAGGTGGGGTGCCAGTTCATTTTGTAGTTCATGTAGTACACAGCCTGGGATGTCATCTGGACCCATGGATGCTGTATTCTTAGCTTTGGAGAGTGCGGTTTCTACCTGTGTGGCCGTGATTACCGGAATTTGGTGATCTTTTGGTATTGAGATGGACCCTTTAGTGGGTGAGAGGGGGGTGAAGTTAGCAGTAAATCGATCTGCCAGGATATTGGCAATATCCTTGGGATCAGTATATTTAATGCCATTTTGTTGTAGCTCAGAGCAGATCTGAGCATTGCCATTTAGATTCTTGACATAACTATAGAATGCCTTGTGGTTGTCTTTGGAATCTTTGGCAATTTTATTTTCGTAACTAGCTTTTGAGGATTTTATGAGGGATCTCAGCTTCTTACTGAAGCTGGTGAGGGAGTTTTGTGCATCCTGGGATTTTCCTCTTTTCTGCAACAGTTTCTTCCTTCTGTTGTATAGTTTGTTTATAGCAGGGGACCACCAGATTGGCTTCCTTTTTTGGAGAAGATCATCTTGGTTCTATTTGGGATGGCAGGATTCATGCATGAGTGGATGTGCTCGTACAGTGCCTTAGTGTAGGATTCTGCAGTCGAACTTCCAGATCCCGTCTGTGTGGGTGTTGTGAAGTTTGTCACTTCTGACTTCAGTAGCATGAAGTTGGCTTTGGAGAAGTTTTTTAAGGAGGTTTCCTTACTGGGGGGTGGGGGTGGGATGTGGATGTCAAGGGTGATTTGCTTATAGTCAGACCTGACCAATGAGGGGGTGATCACTGGTGTGGAGCATCTCTCTCCCATGTTGGTAATGACCAGGTCTAGGATATTGGTGCCCCTGGTGGGAGAATGGATTAGTTGATCCAGGGCATTGGAATTTATGAATTCCAAGAACCGTTGGGAAAAGGAGTTGGTACCCGAGTAGTTTTCCCAATTAATGGCAGAGTAGTTGATGTCACCTAGTATTAGGGTGTCTGGTTGTATCTTAATATTTTCCAGTATGTTTAGGAAGGTGTAGTGAGAATCTTGGGGTATGGTGGAGGATCTGTAGCAAGCCACAATTTGGATTGCAGTCTTACCTAGTGTTAGTTGCACCTGGAGAATTTCAGATGCATTGTGTTGGGCAACTAGCCTGGAGGTGTGAATATCCTTGGTGAATATGGACACTCCTCCTCCTTTAGTGTTTCAGTCTTGGTTTTGTGGCCGAAAAGTGTGGTAAGAATTGTAGCCTGGTATTGCAGGGGTGCTCTCTGGAGCCTTGAACCAGGTCTCAGTCACTGCACAGATATCGATGTTCTCCATTTTTAGGAGTGCCTCGAGAGAGTGCATTTTGAGGTTTAGACTTCTAGCATTGAGCAGCATTACCTTCAGATTATGCATGCTTGTATCGGTTATAGTGGTGGTTTTATCCTTTGAACCTTGCCTAAAAAAGGCACTATAGGGGTGGCAAGAGCTTTAGCCAGTAACCTGCATCCAGTTTTTCATAACTTGTTTAAGTTGTAGTCCCACTCTATCCTTCTATTTTTTTACTCTACATCACTTAACTACTCTGCCTACTATCCCTACTATAAAAGCTCTTACCTCCTACCTTTCCCCACCTAAACATACCTTAGCAATCAGCTGTCCACTGATTGTTCTCCTAGGATTCACTCCTTCAGTGGCTCTACCTGCTCCATTTGCCCTGCGGGCTCACTCCGCTCCCCTACCCTGCCCCCAATTTCCACCTGCCCCCAGTGTTTCTATAGTTATACACCCTAACCACACACCCCCATCCATACAACCAATCACATGCTCTAACCCCTTAAAGTGCTAATACCCACTTCCCACTAGTCACCACCTTAGTAAACTATCTGTACTTATCCCTGTATAGTAACATAAACATAATTCTTCTACAATGCCACCCACAACTACCCTAACACACCTGAAGCCCTTACTCTTATTCTCACTCCTAACTATTCTAACTATACCTTACCTACTTACTTTCCATGAACACCTTAACTGTCACAACCCCATAAAGCAAACCTCCACACCAACGCTTATAATCCCTCATAGCCATAACACATCCTGTCCACCAAAGTATTTATCAGCCAAATTTCATAGACTCACTCACATCACATATTGCAGCCCAAGAGCCAGGAAATCTCAGAACCTAATATGTAAACTTTTAAAACTCACTCTGAGAATACAAGTCCACTCCCTAATAGATGGTGATATACATCCAAACCCTGGCCCAAACTCTACCACAACGACAGAGCCTTACATCCCAACTCCTACTAACACACACTTACTAACCAGACCCCCCCCCCCAACTCTCTCCTGATAGCTCATCTCAATATTCGAAGCATAAATAATAAAGTTGCCCACCTACATGCCCTCATGGATGTACATTCATTTGACATCCTCTGTCTCACTGAAACATGGCTCAAGCCATCAATACAAGACAATGTGGTTATTCCCCCTGGCTATAATATCCTGAGACTTGACCGTAATGCTAAGAAGAGTGGAGGAGTAGCTATTCTATATAAATCTGGATTACAGATGACCTCTATAGACTCTAAACCTCAATGCAGAAATTCTTATTTCCAAGATTCAGCTCAACAAATGTAAATCCATATATATCATTTGTATCTACCTTCCCCCAGGCAATAATACCAGCACCTTAGAGGCTATCCTAAGTTGGCTTTCGACCACCTACCCACAAGAAACCATTGTACTTGATGACTTTAATATAAACTGGAAGTGCTGTACATCTGAACAGCCTTCCACTCATATTAACCTACATGGTTTTACTCAAACCATTACATCCCCCACTAGAACCAATAAACTTAATAACAATGAAAGCACACTAGATTGAATTCTCACAAATAGTTATCACCAAACTTAAAAAGTAGGTACCCTCCCTGAAGATATAAGCGATCACTCACTCACCTTCTTAATCATGTATAAGACTGATATTCTAAAACCAACCATTTATTAGAAAATAACGGCTAACAGAAATTTTAACCCCGACAGCTTTCAAAAAGAACTTATAGCTTGTGACTGGTCACCCCTGAAACACCTACCATTAGATGATGTAGTCGAATACTTTAATTCTAAATTCTTAGCCACTCTCGATTGTCATGCCCCAACACGCACAATTAGAACTAGGATTAAACCAGCCCCATGGCTCTCCAAAACTACTAAACAAAAAATCCTCCAAAGAAACAAACTCTGGGCCAGCTGGCATACAACTAAAAGCCCTACAGAACAATTAAAGTTCAGACAGCTAAGAAACAAAACAAAAAAAGCCATATTGTCAGATAAAAGAAACTTTTACTGTCAGCTCCAACAAACCCACCAAAATAAACCTCAAAAATTCTGGTCAGGCATCAATAAAGTCTTACACCCAGGTCGTTCAGTCACACCCACTCCCTCAGGCTGTGATCACAACAATCCCAACCAAATAGCCAATTCTTTTAACACTTTTTTCACAGAGACCATTCAATCTGTTGCTAATCAGCTATCCCCTAACACCATATCATCTTCCTCTGATATCTCAAACAGCCCCCCACTATTTCATTTTCAACCTGTTCCTACATCCCTTGTCTGTGCCCTTATTCAGAAACTTAAACCCACCACTCTCTCTGCAGACCTACTACCTGCAGAATACCTGCAAAAAGCTTCAAAAGCTATAGCCTACCCCATATCCATCCTCATTAATAGAACTATTTCTGAAGGAACTGTCCCATCAAGCTGGAAAATTTCACATATTATCCCCCTGCATAAAGGTGGTAATCCAAAGATTTATCTAACTACAGACCTATAGCCATATTATCCCCATTGGTAAAAATCATGGAAAAATGCATTCACAAGCAACTATTAAGCTACCTACTAGAAAACAACTTACTAGCCACCTGCCAACATGGCTTCAGACCATTTCATAGCATCACCTCTGCTCTCTTATCCTTCACCAACTGCATTAATAAAAATCGAAATAACGACACTCTATCCTCAGCCCTCTTTATTGATCTGTCAAAAGCCACTGACATGGTTAATCACCAGCTCCTCATAAACATACTTAAAAACCTGTCACTGGATGCACTTGCAATACAGTGGTTCCAATCCTACTTAAATAACAGGCAACAGGCTGTACTGTGGGAAAATAGCTTGTCTTCTCACCTCCCAGTTGCCCTTGGTGTCCCTCAAGGCTCCATATTGGGTCCTGTCCTCTTCTCTATCTTTACAAATGACCTACATTCTGTAATACCTCAAGCTACCTGTATCCAATATGCAGACGATTCCACGTTAATATGTTAAGTCACTTCTCCATCAGAACTTCAGTCCCTAATCCAAAACTTCTTTAGCACAGTAGAGAACTGGCTTCTACACCAATGTCTCATCTTGAACCCAAAAAAAAAACAAAAATGCTACTATTCACTCCCACCCACAGGGCCACCCCACTGAACTTTACTGTTACATCTAGCAATGGAGCTATCATATCTCCTGATCCTACCAAAAAACTACTTGGGGTACTAACTGATAATAACCTTACCTTTGAGCCTCATATTAATAACACTATAAAAACAGTAAACAAAAATTAGGTTCCCTCTACAGGATCAAACCCTTTTTGACTCCACTAACCAGGACCACTATTGCCCGTACCCACTTAATCTCAACCCTACTATATGCCTCCCCTATCTATACTAAACTATGTAAAAGCAATCTGAACAAGCTGGTTATCTCCTACAACAATATTGCCAGATTTGCAACTGGGTCAACCTATAGTACCCATCATTGGAACAATCTTAATCAACTAGGATGGTTAGAGTTGTCAGATCTAATACTATTGAACCAACTAATAGTTGCCCATAAGATCCTGTTTCAACCAACAAATACACCAATACTCACTAACCTTATCACCCCCTACAATAATCTCAAGACCCTACGCTCATCAAATAAACTACTGGTACAAATAGGTCAAACCAACAATGTGACTGGAGACTCATTGTTCTCTAATACAGTGGGTAAAACCTGGAACACCCTCCCCAATCACCTAACCTCCCTATCCTCAGTTACCCTATTTAAAAGCAAACTGAAAACATACCTTAAATCACATTGGTCATGCCCCTGTGTTAACCCGGACTAACTACTTCACTTGTCCCTAGACACTAATCTTTATACCTGTATAACCTAGTTACTTTTCTATTATCAATAATGTGTGTGTGACTTTACAGTTTAATAGTGTCATTGTACATATTTTGTATGAATATCCATAGCTGTTATGTACTAGGATTTTTTCTTATTAATAAGCTAAAATGCAATGAAATGTAATGATTGCCAAAACTTTGTAATGTACCTGTGTTTTTGTAAATATTACTCTGATTTGTGGAGCTTTTCTCCCTGGGCCTCCACTGAAAATGGGCATATATCCAGTTGGACCAGCCTGGTCAACAAATGTAAAATAAAATAAAATAAATATGGTACATTGTTCATTCCTTATTGAGTTGAATGGGTACAACACAGGTGAAAGCCATGTACACTTCACTGACCTGCTTACAGCTTGAATAATGTGAGCTTATTTGACCTGTCATACCCCACAACATCCAAAATAATAATTCATCCATACATTCAGATGAAATAAGCCACAACTACAGACTGCAGCATTTGCATGTGACTCTAAAATACTGAGCAGTCCACTTACTGCTGAGTTCTGATGCTACACAGCACACTTTTCAGAATCACATTCATACTACATAAGACCATGCAACGTGCTCCTGCATAGTGCATAAAGGGGGTTCCTATCAACATTTCGAATGCTGAAAATGCCAAAGTCAATTTCATCGAACTGAAATGTTCGAAATCTCAGAAGTGCGAACTGACAGAACATTGATTTCTTTCCCAGGGAAAGAAATCTATGGGCCGTCATCGGAGTTTGCTATTTCCTCCACTGTGGTGTGGTCTCAGAGTTGGCATATTTAAGTAGGGGGGTATGGAGGGGCACAGCTGTCAGTGTTTAAAGTATTTAACATTTTTTTTTTGCACGGAACACCGATTTCTTTCTCTGGGAAAGAAATCGATGTTCTGTCAGTTCGCACTTGTGAGATTTCGAACATTTCACTTCGATGAAATTGACTTTGGCGTTTTCAGCATTCAATATGCTGATATAGATGCCATAAAGGTTTATGAGTTCATAAATGCCACATGTTATCAATTAAGCATAACATATTCAAGACTTTTTCCTATACTAAATTATTCTAAAAGTATGTCTATCTGCCTGTCTATCTATCTATCAGTCTATCTAGCTAGCTACCAATACATTCAGTGGATAACAATGTTCAAATGCATTTATTATGTAAACAAAAAATAAAATTAAATAATTAAATTAAATGAGTAAGTGAAAAAGAAGGAATGATTTAATATTCCTCTGTTCTTTCATATGTGAAACGTCATTAAATGTTTTTATTATAAAGGTGTTATTAAAATAATGCGAACCAACTACATCATGCTATTGTACTCATTTATGCCAATACCCATTTGAAACATTAATACATACTAGTTGACCAGCCCCAGAATACCCAATTATACTGCAGATGTCCCTTTTCATATCATGGTGCCACTGTCACTCCTGTTATCATCACATTGTTTTATATCTTAGATGTGATTTGTTGGAAGAGTTTTGGTTACTATAATCTAGGTAGAGCATTTTAATGTGAAAAACACATTGTGAGCTCAACAATAGTTAGGAGCAAGTATACAAATTAACTAGTATACGGTGGTGGTGCTGTGGTAGCATTGTCGCCTCACAGTAAGACGTTGTCCTGTTTGATTCTCAGCTCGAGCGTCTTCTGTGTGGAGACATGCGTGAATGAGCGTGCCTTCATTGAAGGTTGTACGTCAGGGCTGGCAACTCGGCACGTAAAAATCTACTGCCAATCATTAGCGGACCAGAGTTCCGCTGTGGCGACCCCTAACCGGGAAAAGCCGAAAGACACAACAACATAGTATCATACCTCTAAACCTCTTAGTGTAAGAAATCTGGCAAAGCCTGGCATAATGGGGGGACAAAGGCCTAAAAATAAGGGCAGATTTTAAATATTGCTCTTACAAACTTAGAAAGCTGCTAGAATAAAAAGATTTGTGTTAGCATGCATTTTCTGAAGGACATAAAGCCTGAAATTCAAACTTATGTCATTATTTAGTGACTTCAATCCTCAGATCATCCCAGTGATTTGACAAAAAAAATCACAAATGTTATGAGGAAATGGCCAAAAATATGAGGCACAAATCTGGACAGTTGAGAGGTATATATAGTATAATAATAGTTGCTTTTCATGTGCTACTGCATGATAATATCTGTAAAGCATGTTCAGAATTGAACATTTGATATGATGACAATGATATATATATATATCACGCTATGAAGCATCTCTTTCTGGCATTGCACTGGGACTCAGTTTTT
This sequence comes from Protopterus annectens, assembly GCF_019279795.1. Lineage (NCBI taxonomy): Eukaryota > Metazoa > Chordata > Ceratodontiformes > Protopteridae > Protopterus > Protopterus annectens. The sequence goes on along the minus strand of NC_056745.1, from coordinate 175,196,167 downwards.
GGTGCATCTACCTGGATCAGAATATGGGGTCTCGATAAGGAGGTGAGAAGGGAATGACAGTTATGCAGTCTAAGTATCTGGCTTTGAAAGTGAATTCTGTCACCAGATGAGTAATTCTTTATTTATTACTGTGTCATTTCGGTATCTATTCTAGACAATTATTAACTCTCCTATCATATACCATCACCAGAGTTATCTGATGACTGGCTGTCATCCAGAGAGAGGGTGTTTTATTTCCTAACCCCAGTTTTGACATTGGCAATGAGTGCTTTGCTATAGTTACTTCTACAAACATATGCATACACACACACACCCCTAGCAAACTCCAACAGCAACTGTACTGCATGGTTTGGTAGGCCAATGTGCTTGTCACTGTTCATTTTTTATCACCAAACCATCCAGCCTCTAGGGTGTGGCAGATGTGCAGGACCTGATGCTGCCTCTCAAAGAAGAAGAATTGGTCATTGCATAAAACATGTATACATACTAGAAAATGACAAAAATATACACACAGGAATGTACAGGTACAGTTAAATGCATATGTTTTATGCATAAGCATGAACTGTATAGAAGTTATAATTATGCAAAAGGTATACATGCACAGTGTAATCCAGGCTGTGCATAAGAACATTTGAATAACAGTATACATACTGTGTTCAATAATCACAGGCACAGCATACAAAAATTCTACAAAGATCAATTGGAAAAGCACTCTGTCTGTATTGTAGCTGCAGAAACAAGTCTGAATACAGTTGTTACAGGAAGTTAGTTTTTTTTTTTGTTAAAATGGCTTAAACAGCAACACATGTAGAATGAAAACCGTGGGATTCCATGTCATGCTGCAAGTGTTGCATGTATCTGGGGTCAAGGAAGGCTTTGCAATGAGTCATTAAAGGAGAAAGCTTCTATTTCAAATTGATGTGGGGGAAATAGTTCACTGAAAGTAGGAGACGGGAATATGCTAGGAACATTATCTCCATATTTATTATTTTTTATTATATTTCGAGGTAGAAGGCATTGGTTGTATTCTCCCAGTTCCTCAGTAGGAGTGAACTCTGAAGTCATATTGTCAAGTTCTGTGAAAGAAGGTACTGTAAATTAATTTTTGCCTAATATTGGTTTTCATGATTTTAGTTTATTTTCAAGGATCTTCCACTTAAAGTTCCTTAGAATATCACAGTGGTGGGAGCAACATGGTTTGATGGCTTATTTAACAATTCTGCTGGTTGCTGAGGTGAACAAATTCCTTGCATTGCTACTTTGACTGCTCTTTGTTATTATTGCATAAATCAACTTTGTTGGTTTTGTTCTTATAACATGCAAGATATGAGGCACAGACTGTTGAGCATTCCGATATTTTGTTTATTATTGCTACAGTTGTTGATGGAAATGCTAAGATGTTTTCAGTAATTAGTAATGTTTGCATTAGTTCTGGAGCCTTTTATAGTGAAGTTTGATTTTTTTTTTTTTGCAAAAGATATTTAAGCAATAATCCACGACTGCGCATGGATATATCAGGATTTACCCATGGCTGGTATAGTTTGATCACAAGGGAAAAGCACAAATGATTAAACAAAGCCAACTGTGGGTAAATCCAACTTACTCAAAAATAAGAGTGGATTATTGCTATTATAGAATGACATTAGTTAAGAAATAAATTCCTTACCTTCCTTAAATAATGTCTTTGTATAATGGCAATCTTCTTCCATGTTCTTCCTTGTTTACTGGTGTACTGCACATGCATATGGGACTTGTGTCCCCCCACTTGTGCAGTACATCAGTGCAGTGCAGGAAAAGCAACGGAGAAAAGAGAATCGCAATTGCTGTTTTATTTATTTATTTTTTAGTGTTTAAAAAGTCAGGATTTTACAAGGGGCAGAACATACCGGATTATTCTCGTATGTCGCTCTCCAGATTTTTTTTCTACTGGCATATGCTTGATTTACAATGGGCACACTGTCCAATCAGTGTGCTCATTTTAAAATAGCAATGAGCAGTCATTGTACAAACAGAATTACAATCTGGTCTCCAATCATAATCAGCCTGTTGTGTGCCCAAGACATGGAGGTCACGAAATTCAAGCCATCAAAGTGAATCTTGACATGCAGCATGTTGACAAAATATAACAAGAAGGGTTATGATTGGAAAGACCCAATCATAATTGTAGTCCATGGAGCTTAACCTGCGCTCATATAACAGATAGCGACAGAGTATAGGAGTGATAAATGTGTTACAGTTTTGAATATCAAAACACAATCTACTGCACTGTCAGTGTCCACCACAGAACAATGTCAGGAAGCAGAACAAGCTTTAAAACATATTCAAATACTTCATTCAGACTCTTTTTGTTTGCTTGTCATTAGGCTGAATGAAGTATTTAATATGTTTTAAAATTCTTCGCCGTTCCTACCACTGTTCTGTGGTGGCCACTGGCTGCTTTTAATGTTCTTGCAGGACATTAGAGATTAACTGTGGTGAGGAATACTTTACAAAACATCCAAAGGGGTTTCATAAGTTTGTCTTTTACCCACTTTTGGAGTGTAATCGTGGGGTTTCATGCACTACTTTTTTTTCTGTTATCAGGGTTAGAGTGCTTATATTGCTCCAGTCTTGTAGCCCCTTCAAAACTAAATAGCTTTTTTCAGTGTGCATATTCTATATACTGTAAATATTTTAGAGAGCTCTGTTCACTTGCTTAGATTTAATCTGTTTTGGAGTTGTTATTACCCTAACACAATTACTCTCAACTTGTGTAATATCAATTTTGTTGTTACATGCTGACTGTGCATGTAAAGATGCCATTTGTTTTGCACTTTTTTTTTGAGTGGATCTGAAAAAGACCTATTTGGATCAATGTCCTAACCCGGTTAATATATCTAAATGAATAACTAATTGGAGATCTGACTCCAGTTTAATGCAAACTCTATGAACTATAGTTAAATTATATGCATACTAACCTAATATTATTTCATTTGTATATTGGTTTATGTCATTTCTGAAAATAGTGAATAGAAGTGGTCCATCCACTGAGCCTTGTTGTATGCAAATATTTGGTGTAAATTAGAGTGGTCTATTCTGCTAACTTGACTGTCTTCTTTCTTTAAAGTACAGTCTGAGTCAATTTGTTTTCATATTGCTGCAGCCAATTTTTTTTTTAATTTTTGGACAAAACTGTATTAGTTACTATCAAAAGTCAGAGAGAAATTTAAGAATATTACAGTTGTTGGTTGATATTCACACAGCTGGTGCCCACATGTTGGAGCAGTTTGGGAAGTGCTCTTCGGGTGCCTTGACCAGCTCTCAGCCTACACTGAATAGAGTAAAAGTAGTAGTAATGGGACAGAAAGATGACTGGTTGAGGGAATGTTTTCTACTATTTTTGAACTGGGCTCAGAATGGATATTGATATGTAGTTTTCTACTTTGTGGGGATGTCTCATTTAAATATTAGAATTCTATATGCATGTTTCTAGACAGCTGGGGAATATTCTTCTTTCAGGATTATGATTATTCTTAGTCAGTAAACAATGACTGGACCATTTTTTTGTGTCAGATGGTGGGAGTGAGTCTTCAGATGTTGATCAATTGTCCTGTAGGCTTCTTAGTGATCTTTTGTTGTTGTCTTCATTAACTGTTTAGAAGTTGAAAATGCAGGTAGTGGCTCTGTGTAGATCTGTACTGTTTGTAGTAGGAGAGCTGTGGGTGTCACTGAATATTTTGATTTCTGAGATGAAGTAGTTTATAAATTAAGTTTGCTATTTCTTACACAATTTGATTCAGTGGTCCTCATTCCCACTTTTGTTTTAACCAAGAAGATTGTTGACAGAGTTCCAGAAACATTTAGGATATGTTTAGTTGTTAGGTAGAAGGTTGTTATGCAAAACTTTTCTTGCATTTCTGAGGTGCCTGCAATTCCAGTTGTGGGTTTCTCTGCATTTCTGTAATGAAGATGTACTGATTTTCTTGTTTTCCACTCAGGTTTTGTGTGTTTTTTTCATTAGGTATCCACATGCCACATGCTATTACTAACCAAACACTTATTTCCTGGTGACTTTATTATAACAATGTACCTAAAGGGCTACTGGTTCCCTTACTTTGTTAGTCACCACAGAGTGGTGAAAGTTTATGCAACTGGAAATGCTACCACTGGTAATATTAGAGTCTAGGCATGGTATTGGTTTACAATGAGATATCAGCAAAGCTGCCAGTGATGAGACCAGTAACTACATTGCACTTAGCTACAATAAAAGGAACAGTAGCCAGTAATTGCACTTATTTTAATACTAAATTTTAAAATAATAAAAAAGAAAAGAAAGACTGTGACACACCAATTAAATAATGCTCATAAGGGCATGTCCTTTTCTCATTGGGGGGCAGCCACAGTCTCCTGGACTGTCAGGCATTGGCCACTCTATCCCATCCCATTTCTTCCTGGCTATTTCTTACAGTTTTTGGTCCTGAGATACTACTCACGCCTGTGTTAACTAAGGAACATTCAGGGATCTAGCCCTCTGTGCCATTGTATGAATCTTACACTTGTGTGTTACTAGCATTTCCTTTTCTCTGCTTGTTATACTGAGAGACATGATCTTGATGTTACATAATTCTCAGCTTTTCTATCCCTTTCTTCCCACTATGCAACTGTATCCCTCGTGTCAAAACATATTTTTAAATAACGTCTGTGCAGTACAGATGATAGCCCATTTCAATTGGCTTACAATGAAGTTTCAGTTCTACGCATGAACTGAAGCCTTATTTGAAACTCTTTCACGGGCATGCTGCATGCATAGAGGGTCCTTTCAACATATTCTCTCGCATATGTTGTTGGGGTGGTATAGCCCACAAAAAATCAAAAGAACCCAGGGTACTATGAAGATAAAAATTTGATTTTTCTTGTATATTTACTGGCATCTCCCTCCCATTATATTGCTAAGTTCAGTTCCAGGTTTTGAAGCTTTATATGAGGGTTGAAACTGTTCATTCAGTCACTTCACTGTCATTGTAAATACTCTGCTTTTAATAAACCTTGGGAAATTATTACAGTTCTCTAAAAGTGTTTCAGTCTAATTTCATTAGAAAACAGTAAATATGTGAACAACATTCTGTTGACTTTGCTTTTAGTTAAAAACACTTTATAGTACTATATCTGCAGTGTGGAAGCAATTCTGTATCCCCTATATGGGATACTATATCCACTGACGTGACCATACTGAAATAATATCAGTCTGAGTTTTCTTCCCAAATGTAGTGTGACCTTGCAGACTTATATACGTTTGGTTGGTTTAAGATGGGGATTCACTCCTGCAAAAATACTGTCATGTATTATTTTTAAAATACATGCACATTATTTTATAAACCAAAACATTTATACCATGCTGATTTCATGGTCTGGTTTTAGCCAACTATGATTGGCTTGAATGGTTACTGACAACATGCCATTAAGCCCACTTTGTAATGCATTATGTTGAAAGCGCTATTTGAATGAATGTTTTTCTTATTCCTCAGAGCTCCTTTCTTTGGCTACTTAGATTATGTAGGTATGAAAGGTTTATTGCAGGACCGATATTGTATTCCATCACATATGTTTATACAAGGGTAACTTTGCCTTTGTTGTGCATGGTTGCCTTGTAGCTGTTGAAATTGCAATGTCAGTTTTAGCTGGTGTTCACCTGTTCTATTTGCGATCACTTCAGCATCCATGGATTGGGCATATAGCCAAAAGCTGCTGCTGAACTGAATCAACAGAAATGTACTCATTGGTTTGCCTGGTGCTCTGCCCTTATTAATGACAAATAGAATGGCTGATATCTTTTTCTATTCACAGGCTTAACTTCTCAAAATACTTGAGTCCATCTGCATCCAGTGAAAATCTATTATGTAAATCATTACTAATTAAGTGAGTCACTCATTCTTTCTGTAGATGGTGAAATCATGTCATGCCAACAGTCAACCAGCCCAGGAGTAGTTGCTAATACATTTCCTTCTATCACACAAATAAACCTAGCTGTACTTTCCTTTGATCAAAATACAGATACAAAACAGTCCCATTAATTTCTGTTATATATGAATAGGTCCACATGAGTTCTCAGTGGATTCTGATTCCCTGTCAGTGCTTCCATGAAACATTTTGAAGTGTTTTAGACTTGATGTGATTACAAATCAAATACTTTTTTTATTTTTATTTTATTTAGTTGTTAACTTGGTTACAGATAAATATAGTCTGAGGGAATCAAACCTTGAACTACAGAAAACAGTTATTTTCACCTCATAGCCTTAATCCTATGCACTAGAACAGAAGCTACTCATGCATGTAGGTGATAGTCTTCCAAACTTTGACTGTACAACAGAGATTTTACCACATACCCCTAACATCCTATAATGTAAATGCCACATGTCAGAATAATTTCTTGCCTCTTATGTGATACTCCCTGGGCAAGTGTGAAATGCAACATAGATAAGTGTGAAGCAGTTGGGGATGTCTATGACCTGGATATAGATGTTATCACAGAAAGCTGGCTATAACATTACATTAATAGCAATAAAGTTAATCTGCCGAGTTTTGTATGCTCAGCAAATACAGGCCATGCAAGGGAGCTGGAGATCTACCAGTCTGGATTTTGTCTGAATCATGATTTGTATGTTATATCATGTAGTTGCAATAACTTTTGTGAATTAATAGTATTCAGTTTGAGGAGCTTTTCACCCCATGTACCTCTGAAAATAGACACTACCCAGCAGAGCTAGCCCTGCCAAAAAACATGAATAAAATAAAGGTAAATTCTGCAAAATAAAAGAAATGTAAATATGGATAGAAGATTGCAAAAGTTGCACGTTAGATGATAAAAATATCCATGCTATGAAGGCAGACATGTTATAATGACTAGCATTATCTAGGGAATCACATTTCATGTAAATTGTCTGGTTGTATATTCTATGTAAACAAACTACTAGCATACTTAAAAGCATCATTTCCTTGGATGGTTAATACTAAACCTAAAAAAAAAATCTTGCTTGGTGACTTCAACTTTGGCTGAACTGAACTAAACTTTTTGAATCATCTGCAGAGGGCCTAATTCAGTTTCATGGCAAAGATCCACTAATGTCACTAGCAGCAAGAACTAAAAAAAAACAGCTGCCAGGAATAACAAACAAGACTGGATTCTATTATCCCGTCCAGGTTGAATCAGCTCTGTCATTAGATTAGTTGACTCAATCATTGACTTCATCACCACTTTCTTTGTTAATTTACAAGTTAAAGACATCACTAATCACTGATATCTCAGGGTCAGAACTGTAAAAAAAAACATGGACCAGCACAATATAAAACAATTCATCCTTAGAATTACCTGTCATATTCTGCACCAGCTACAATGAGCTAATGAATAAACTCTGTGGATGTAATCACAGGGAAACAAGATACAGTCTGAGAAAATACATATCCAACAAATCCCTAAATAACTTCTTCCATATCAGGCATCTCAAAAATGCCTGATAAAGTTACACTGAAAGAGTTCAGTATCTCGTCTAACATGTTTTAATAGCATCAACAAACTGTTCCATGTAGGCAAACAGTATATTGCAACACTATTAAAAAAATATCTTGGAAATGTTTTACCTCATAGCTTTGACCAAGCAAATCACAGTTCTATTAGGCATTGTTAAAACACAGAACACTACTTCTGCTGAAAGATGAGCATTTTTCAGGTTATAAAACTTTACTCTAGAGTTAATGGCACTGAGTCATCAAGTTTAGATGAGACACTGCCTAGATTAAGCTGCATGAAGGTCTACTTCCTGATGTATAGAGCAAAGCACACATCCTAAATGTAGAATGTCAGTAGACCCCAAAAATTACAGAACATACCATTCCACCCCATAAATGTGGAATTTCAGCAGACCCAAGCAATTGCAGAACAAAGTGCAGACCGTTCTTCTCCTTAAGTGTGGAATGATAGTAGATAAAAACAATTACTGGTTCATTATTATCTTAAATACCCATTAACCTCTGAGTGCAAGACATCTGGACAATGCTTAAAATAATGGGGGTTAAAGGCCTAAAAATTAGGGACAGATTTTAAATGTTGCTTTTGTAAACTTAAAAAGTTGCTATAATAACGATTTGTGTTAGCATGCATTTTCTGAAGGAAATGGTCTGAAACTCGAATGTATATCATTATTTAGCAGTTTCAGTCCTCACTGATTTATAAGAAAATGACACATTGTATGAGGAACAGACCAAAAATATGAGGCAAAAATTTGGGCAGTTGAAAAGTCCGTTCCTGCCTAAATTCTTTGAGAAGATACTGTAATAACAGTTGACATGACTTACTGAATCGATCCAAACACTAAATGCAGCTCAGCATGGCTTCAGATGGAAACGTAGAGTCAAGGACATTCACTGATTTTTTTTCAAACCCATGAATGTCATTAGCTTCCTAGTAAACAATTTGGCAACACTGGGCATGCAGAACAGCACCCTAAATTGACTCCAGAGCTGCCTAACAAATGTAACTTTTAGAGTTAGGTGAACACATAAGACTGCCCTGTGAGGTTACACCTTTCAAAGGCATGTTTCAGAGATGGTTCTTATGCCCTAGCATTTAAGTATATGTGTAAAGTCCTTGTCTAATCACAGCAACAACCACTGATATAGTTTTAATTTTCAAAGCTTGTGTTTTTAATTGATGAGGACATTTCAAGTAGGAGATTCAATCCTAAAATACTGGTGTCAGGGGTCACATCTACTTTTAAACCCAAACAATAGCAATACTATACTGTTCTTTTTGAAAAAAATCACTAATATAATACCACGCCACTTTTGCTATTAAAACTGGTAACAAGAATATTTGTTTAGTAAGTAAATTATCAGGGAGTTATTCTATATTTAAACCTATGTTTTGAGAAACAGGTCACATGTATGTCAAAAATGGTAATCATATGTTAAGAAATCCCTGTGGGATGAAAACATCTTATTATCCCCTCATTTAAGACAAGACTTACATATATCTATACATACGGACATACAAATATTTCAAGCACAAGCGTTAATGCCCCTCTAGCCTGCCAATATACCAAAACAGTTGGTTTCAATATGTGTCCAGGCTGTTCTTAAAACATATCTAAATTAGTGCTTGCTTTAATGTAATTTGGTAGTCTATTACATGCATCAGCTACTCTCTCAGGGAACCAATGAGTGCACTTCTCATTCCTATAGAATCTTCTACATACATTGTCTGATGATCCTCTACTACTTTTTGATAAACCCAAACATTCCCGGGGTAGTTGTCTAGTAATGGCCTGTATAGCTGGATAAGGTCTACTCTTAAATATCTGTATGAGACACTCTACAGTTCAGATATTTTAGTCTTTCATAATAATTTAAATTTTCACATCCATGGATGACCTTAGTATATTTCCGCAGTACTTTCAGTTTACTCATGCTTGTTCTCTTATAAGGTTTCCATATTGTTATTCCATACTCAAGTTTTAGTCTAATATAACTTACAGGCAATAACTTCATCATTTCTAACTTCCTAGACTTTTAAAACTCTTCTTTTATACAATTTGTAGTTTCATAACTATCATTAACCACTTGGTTAATATGATTAGAACATTTCAAAGCTGGATCTACCCATATGCCTAGGTCCTTAAATGAATCTACAGTTTCAATCACTGTGTGCCATATTAAGTATTCACCTTTCAATTTATGTCTCCCAAATCTCATATGATTAGTTTTTGATGTATTTATCAGCATATTATTCTCCTGTTCCCAAATGGTCAGTTTAGTCAAGTTCTTTTGCAGACATTGCCATATCTATAACATGTCATCAATTTACCCATTTTCAAGTCATCTGCATACAGACTGCAGAACACCTCCTCTCACTCATATCAATCAGGTTGCCTTCTTGATGGTCTGAGTGACCACCTAACCCACATTTCTTATATGACAACACATATTCCCAGCAAAACCTACTATGTTTAAACAACTCAGAAAAAAACATAACTTTAATCTTGACAACGTCCTAGCTGACCTACAAAGGTGCGATTGGACTCCACTCAAATACCTTGCCCTAGATGATGCAGTGAACCACTTTAATAAATCTTTCTTAGATATATTAAATGCACATGCCCCTGTTAGAACCATCAGAGTAAAATCAAAATATGCCCCCTGGCTAAGCAAAGACACTAGGGCCCTTCTGAAAACTAGACAGAAAGCCTGAGAACTATGGCATAAGACTAACACAGTAGTTTCTAAACAACAGTATCAAGAGCTTAGAAATAAGGTAAAAAAAAATAAAATAAAACAGGATAAAATAAATTTCTATCATAACATTCCAAACACACATCAAAAAACCCTCAAAAATTCTGGCCAGCTATAAACTCAATCCTTCACCCAGGAAAATCTACTACACCGATGCCAAACATCCACAACAATTCCGATAGCATAGCTACCATTTTTAACAAACATTTTACCGAATCTATAATTGCCCTTTCCAAACAGCAAACTCCTACTCCTGATACCCAACCAGCCAAATCTACAACTAGCAGTGCCTCTTTCTCTTTCTCCCCAGTTCCTACAGCCACTATAAAAAACTACTACAGAAACTAAAACCTACTACTCTTGCCATAGATAACATACCTAGTGAATACCTCAAAGTTGCAGCAGAATCTATAGCCTTCCCAGTATCAATCCTTATAAATAGATCCATTCTCAAAAACAAGGTTCCTCAACTGTGAAAAATTTCCCATGTAACCCCACTTCATAAAGGGGGACCTTCCCCAGAACTGACAAACTATTGGCCAATTGCTATTCTTTCACCTCTTTCTAAGGTATTCGAAAGGTGTATTCATCTCCAGGTCATGAAATTCTTACTAACAAATAACCTTCTCTCAAACACTCAGCATGGGTTTTGCCCATCACATAGTACCACTACAGCTCCCTTATCCTTCACTAATAACGTTAACCATCACAGGAATAACAACAACTTTGTATCTGCCATCTTTCTAGACCTATCAAAAGCTTTTGATATGGTGTCCCATTCCAAACCAACAGATGTATTAACTGAACTATCCTTCTCACCATCTGCCAAGGCATGGTTTCATATCTATTTATCTGGCAGTCAACAATCTGTTCTATGGCAGGGCGACCTATCTCCACGCCTTCCTTTATCCATTGGTGTCCCCCAAGGATCTATCTTAGACCCTCTCCTTTTCTCCCTCTTTACTAATATTCTACACACAGCTACTCCACATGGTTCTATAATACAGTATGCAGGTGATTCAACACTTATCTGTGCTGCCACTTCACTATCAGCTCTTCATTCTCAAACACAGGAATCTTTCACTTCTGTTGAAACATGGTTAGCCAATGCCCATCTAATCCTGAATCCAAACAAAACTAAATTATTACTCTTCCAACCTAACAAGACATCTATCTCATGCCCAACATTTAACATAATAGCCAAAGACAATACTGTGATCTCCCCCAACAACCCATACAAAGCTTCTTGGAGTGGAAATAGACAATACCCTAAAATTTGACTTGCATGTCTTCCTAACTATAAAAAAGTCCATAAGAAACTTGGAAGTATATATAGGCACAAAAGGTTCCTGACCGCAATGGCCAAAATTACATTAGCACAAGCCCATCTGCTCTCCACTCTACTATATGCCTCTCCAATTGTAACTAATCTAAGGAAAACTGACTTATCTAAGCTAGAAGCATGTTATAATAAAATTGCTAAGTTTGCATCTGACTGCCCATATAGAACACTATGTATCTTGTACATGGAATGCACTTCCTAACTCCATTCTTTCAATCTCATCCATTAACCACCTTAAGCCATCACTTAAAGCTTATCTAAAAAATAAGTGGCTATGTTCCTGTACTAACCCCTCATGAGTGCTCTGATACATCACAGTATACCCAAAGCATATCCAACTTCTCCCCCAGTGTTTAATCCTTTGTTCCTACCGACCTCTCTTAACCTTATATCTTGACATAAGTTATACCTACAAGTAGTACTAGCTATGTTCAAAGCCTAGGTTTTGTTGTCAAGATGTAACAAATTTGTATGGTCTTATGTATACTACATTTTGTTTACTTTATACTTTTTGATTATTGTAATGTGTACATGAAAATGTATTGTTACTCATGGAGCTTTTTCTGCCCTGGGTCTCTGCTGAAAAAGGACCTGTGTCCAGCTGGACTTTCCCGGTAAACAAATGTTAAATAAATAAATAAATAAAAATTAAATAATCTGACCAAATAAGGGCCTAGGGCAGAGCCCGGTGGGACACCTGACTGTAACCTTGAATTTTCCCTGTCCATTTGCTGTATGATACTTGTCATGTCCTATTTCAAACCATGAAGCTATCCATTTTATTGAGAGTACATCAATACCTAGTTGTTCCAATTTATGGATCAATGTTTTGTGTATGACCCTATCAAATGCTGAAGTTAAATCTATATAAATTACATCACAGCACATTTTTCATTCATAGCTGTTATTATATTGTTATGGAACATAATGTTATAGGTGGTAATAAATCTATTTTCAACATATGCATGCTGATATATGGTTTCAAGTCCCAACCTTTTTGACAATAATTTATCCAGTACAACCTTCTCCATTATTTTTCTACTACATGAAAGTAAACATATGGGTCTGCAGGAATCTGGGTTTGTCCTACTTTCCTCTTCCTTAAAGACGGGTTTAACAACTTCATGTCTCCAATCATGAAGAATCTCTCCATATTTATATGACCTAGTAAATAACCAATATAAATGCAATATAAGTTCATGTCAGTGTTCTAAGGTCATTATTAATAATTCCATCTCCTCCCTGTACTTTGCTTGGATCTAGTTTGTTTAGTTTTTTTCTGAATAATCTAATTTGTTTTCAGTATCTGAGGTTAACTGGATGCCACTAGGACAATTTATTTTGCCTTTGTGGAGCCAGACTGCTTTGTATAAGATTTTGTAAATATATCTATAATCTATGTTTGAGAATACATTTTTTGAATCTATAGTCTGTATCCCTTTACTCCTACCACATCTTCCTTATCTATAAAAATGGTATCATATTATGCTCAATATCTTTATATAGATGATCTTCAAATTTTTCTTGATTTTTGTCTCAGATCATGTTTAATTTGGCTAGTCAGCTTGATTATTCCAGTTTTCAAAGCCATTGTTCAACCTGTTTTCCATTTCTAAAGAGTTTTTGTCTCTCACCTTAATTAAAACTATTGTTCAAATGGAAATATAACCACCTGACATTGTATGCCTAGATCATGATGTTAAACATTTTTGATTGTTTTGATTTCAAACAATTTCTCTTTCTTTCTGCAGTTTTTCACTGAACGCATCAGTTCAATTAGTTTTACACAGTGGCTGCTCTGCTTCCATATAATATATTATTAATCTTCTGTGCATTGGTTTAGATTCAGATTGGCAGAATTATCAAGCAACAAATTAGCCTTTATAACCCCATGATCAATGCATATCAATTGGGGTAAAACATGAGAAGAAATAACAGTAATTTATTAGGAATGCTGACAACCAAACAAAACGAAAAAAAAAAAAAAAACGAAAAAATGAACTGCAGACCTGCTGGCAAAAAAAACAAGTAAACCAGAAGCCAAAAATTTAGCGCTTTCATCCACTGTTTAATACGTGAACTTCCTCAGAAACATTTTCAAATGATTTCCAGTTCCTTAAATAACTTACTAAACAGGAAATTACATCATGACCATCAAACTGAAAAAATAACAAATGTGATTTTCTACAAAAATGAAGTATTGTCATAATGATAACAAATAAAAAAAAAATATATATATATATATATATATACAAATGAATGTATATACACATATATACACATACATATGTATAAATGCAAAAATACAGTCATAAAAGTGCAGTGTAAATTCATGCTGTGTGAATAGCATAATAATCAACTTGAGCATATGAAATGTGTATCCAAAGACCTCTCCCACGTAGACACAACAATCACATGCACACACACCCACACACACACACACACACACACACACACACAAATGGACATATAGACATGTACCCCCTATCCCCCCCCCCACACACACGCACACACACACACATGCACACATCACACACACAGACACACACACACACACACACACACACACACACACACACACACACACACACACACACACAAACATAAAACCAAACAGTCACTATGAAAATATAAAATACACGTGAAAAAATATATGTATAAATATCGTAAAAAATATATGACAATATAAAAATAATGATGATATATACACACAAGTACACACACCAAAATGTATATAATATGATATATATAAAATGTAATATATGTATAAAACAAAACAATATATATAAAACAAAAAAAAATATATATATATATATATATATATATATATATATATGAATAATGTAAATCATATCATATCTCTGAAGGGAATCAGTTTGGCAGAATTATCAAGCAACAAATTAACCTTTATAACCCCATGATCAATGCATATCAATTGGGGTAAAACATGAGAAGAAATAACAGTAATTTATTAGGAACACAAAAAATGTCTAGTATTTTCCGTTCCCTGGTAGGCTGTTTTATTCCATGTCCCTGAACATACATTGCAAATACTTTCCTTACTAATGTTGTTGAATCAGTGTTATTCCAGTCTGCTTCTGGTAAATTCCCCAGCCACTGTTATTCTTCACTCCTGTGTTTCATGCAAGACATGTACGAATTTCTCTAGATCATCAGCACTTGACTTTGGTGAACTATATAGTCCAACAATTGTTATATGTTCCAGGGTTGTGTTTATTGTCACAGTTACATATCTATGGTATAGGTGTTATCACTGAGCATGTAATAATCACAGATCATATAACAATCTTTAATTCCTGTCATAACACCTCTACCTGATGTTTTGGTAGAATTTTGTTACAGTAAAAACATTTATATCCTCAACATTAATCTTATAGGAATGTAGCAAAGTTTCCAATAAAAAAACTTTATTATTAATAATCCTAGCATTAACAACCACCATAGATGCATCAAATGTTGATATCTGTGAACTGTTAAATTTTCAGTGTGGCAGAAATCCTGCATTATGTTTGTCAAATATTGCAAAATATATGTGGCAAAAATTCTGTTCCCTGGTCTTCACAAATGCATGCCATCCTGTCTAAATACCTGTGTGGCCAAAATTAGGCTTAGATGCTCTACACATTTCCTTTTTTTAAAATGGGGTAATTTTTTTGTAGGTATTTACCTAAACATTTTTTTTCATTAATGGTGACCTGACTCTCCTTTCTATATGTGATTTGTAAAAAAATATGTCAGAATACCTGTAAAAGCTATGCCATATAGGAGGGATATGTTCCCTACTAACAGTCAGAGAAGCTTAATAATTATTGCATTCATCTAGGCTACTTCATATCTTAGTACTTTATACTGGCTGTCACTGTAACCTGTGAATATCCCTTACCTGACTTTCATTTAGACAGACACTTAAGTATCACCAGTTTATTTATTTATTTATTTGCATTTGCCATCCAGGAATGTCAAGCTATGAGCTACCATTTTCAGTGGAATCAGGAAGACAAAAAACAAGAAAATAACAACTGAGAGTGGGCATTACAGAGTTAGAAAGTATATATATATATATATCACAAAGTCCTAAACCTAATAACATAAGAAATAGACTACCTATATGTCTTGCATGAAGAAAATTTTCTAAACCAGATATTGATACAAATTAGTAGCAAGTGAAAAGGACTCATTATAGTTAAAGTCAATTAATGTATCTAACAGTTGTACAGGAGGGCTGTATAACAAGGGTTGTATGCAGGGGCTTATTAAGGGAATGAAACACTCAGGCAATGCCACAGTTGTATCTTCATATGTTACTGCAGTGTGAGGACAGAAGGAACTTATGCATCTGTTTATCCTTGGCAGCTGTTATCATGGGAGATAGCTTATTCCCAGTTTTATTAATGAAACCAGAAAACACTAAGTTGCAAAACTTCCTTTAGGATATGAGAATATGGACCAAGCGGTGAATGGACTTACTAAGACTCCACCAAAGGCCCCCCAGTTAATAACCACAAATAGGGATGGACAGTTTGTGTAGTAAAGGACTTTATGAGCCATGCATAGCTGTGTAGAACAAGGCAGTAGTTTTATTCAAGCCAGATAAGATGGTCAAGAGAATGAAAAAGACAGAGAGAGAGAGAGAGAGAGAGAGAGAGAGAGTGACCATGGCGGATAAAATTATTATGCCCAGAGGCAAAATAGACCGTTATATTATATGCTTCTTTCAGTTTGCTTTAAAGTTGTGAGACTAAGTTATTTAAATCTGAGAGGAATACAAAAGACAATGTAGATGGTCTGTTTTAGGAAAGATTTGACCCTGCATAATTTGCCCAAAGTGATTTATTTTAACATTGTGCTGTATACATTGCAAATACAACTGAGTTCATTTTTGAGGGTAATGCCAAGAATCCTATTTGCTTTATCTTCTATAATTTGGGTGAAAATGACTGAGGTGATATGGAATGGGTCACCTAACAGAGAATACATAAGGTCAGGATGCGCTTGGGACTGGACTGTTGTTGGGGAGGGAGATTTATTACAGGAAAGCATTCATTCATTTTATTTTTGAGGCACTTAGGGGCGTTTGGCCATGTTTACTTGCATGAAAGGATGATTGCAGAAAAGGATGGGGAATTTGTAAAATAGAACCAGCTATGGCAATTATGATATAATCTCTATATTCAGTGAATTCAGCATCATCTCATTTGATTGTTATATCGTTCAAGAAGTTGGTAAACAGAAGTAGGCCAGACAGTCAGGCTGAACTAACATTAACAGCGGCAGGGTATTCTACTAATGTAGCGGACCTCAATTTCACCCCATGAGGTCTGTTCTGTTGTTAACTGCTGGATTAAGTAATAGTGCTCAGTGTTCCTCAGAGTCTAAATAAGTTTACAATGTTAGAAGGCAGCCAACGCTTTTGATAAGGCCAATAATATTGCATGTATACATTTTCCAGTGTGCAGTTCAACTAAAATATATTCAACCAAGTCAGGTTGTGCTGTTTTCAAGACTGAGTTGAAAGTCATGTTGACTATGTGATTTTTTTTTTTTTTTGAAGTTCTGTATATGCTAGTTGCAGATACATTTTTACATAACTTCTGAAATTCAAAATAAGCAGTAGTTGTTCAAGAGAATTCATATAGTTTGTGCCTTCAGGATCTTCCATCCTAAGGCATGTTCTTCACCCTACCTACCTAGCTTTCTCTGTCCATAAGGGACATGAATGCCAGGCCGGTGTAAATTTCCTATTCCCCATCAACTGGTCCAAGTTATGCTTAAACTGGTTAACGAACTTGGCTTTACATCTCTCAAAAAACATGACTGCTGGGTCTTATAGCATCTCAAACACCCAAAGAAATGTTTGCAGTATAGACTTCTACATAACATGCTTAGACATAGGATTACACCTATAAAATAGACTTTGTGTGATTGTAAGGTGAACTAGTTGAACAATTAACTGCATATTCTTAAGTTTATAGAGGTAACATTCTCAGAAATGCATTCTTTCATAAATCTCAGGTGGGTGGAAGATGTAGCAAAAATGAGACCTGAGTACACATTAGAACTGTTTGCCTACATGTTCATAGGTTCATAGGAGGTTACTAGGCTAACGGCCCTAGAGCCATTATAAGCCTAGCTATATTTATCTCAATTTGCCCTAATTGTCAGTGGTTAGGTGAGTGAACTTCTCAGAGGTAAGGATTTATGGTAGATCCTGATTTCCTCTGTCCATAAGGGACATGGGTGCAACCCCAGGAGTGAATTTATGGTCACCCATCCATCGATCTAAGTTACATTTGAAGAGGGTCAGGGAGGGGCTCTATTTCATCTGAACTGGAAGCTTGTTGAAGAGAACTAGCAGTGTCTGGGAGATGTATCTATCTCTCCAGCATGGCCTGTTTATGTCAGAGGCTAGGTTAAGATCCCTGGAGAGAGTGACCCTCGTGCAGTTTGATTTATGAATGTGCAGTATTTCCATTAAGGCCAGGTGAAAGACCGTCCTGTAAGCCAGGCACAGGTCACCAGTTAGCAACCTGTAAGGAGGCAAAATACAGTGACAGGGCTTTTAGTCTTCTGCATAACACTTGTTTTGTCTACCCTGTCATTTTTTGCTAAGAAACCTCTGTGATTTCTCCACTTGTTGCAGATGTCTTGTGATGTACATGCAGAAGTGAGCATTTTACTCAATTATTGGTCTGATGAGGGCCGAGTATAATGGAAATGTAACATCCTTAGATATAGATGTGATGTCTTTCCTTACAAGATGTGCCACATAGAAGGATGAATACGCATGGTCAAAGTTCAGATTGCTATCAACCTAAGTACCCAGATCACATACTATTGGGTCTACACTTAGGACAGTGCTGTCTATAATGTAATTAGTAGGGATGCCAGCTTTTCCAAAGGGAGTAAAAAGGCATTTTTTTGCATTTAGCTTTAATCAATGGCTTTCCCACCAATCATTTGTCTTCGTTAACCCTGTCTGCAGTATATTAACATCATTGGGGAACTCAATGATTGCTCTCAATTTGCAATCATCAGTGAACTTGGTCAGCCACAGGTTGTCCAAGTTTGCCTGGACTTCTGAGAAATAAATTCCGAACAGTAAGGTGACTATGGTATGCCATTGGTGACTGGTGTTTTGCTAGAGGTGAAGTTACTCATTTTGACAGTATGTGTCCTGTTGGTGAGCCAGTTTGCTACCCATCTGGTAGTGTAGGAGTTAATTCCCAATTGGGAGTGTGTCTTTATACTGTGTCGAATGCTTTGAGTAGGTCAAGATAGGGAGTATGTACTGTCTTTTCCTTGTCCAGGGCCTTGGTGACTTTCTCAAAGAAGTCAACCATATTTAACAGGCATGACCTACCTTTAGTGAGTCATAACTGGGCTGGGTCCAGAGTTGAGATTACCTATGTCCTTGTTAATAAGGTCCATGATGATTCTTTCCATGGGCTTGCAGATGAGGCTAGTCAAACCTATGGGCCTATAATTCCCAGGGTTGGTTGATGGTCCCCCTTTGTGCAGAGTGATTACTGTTGATATTCTCCATTCCAACAAAACATACACAGTTCACAGGCTGTGGTTAGACAGGAATCCAAGTGGGTCTGCTAGGTCATGTTTTAAGTTGTTTAAAAGGCAACCCGGGATGTTTTCAGATCCCAAATGATGCCATGTTTTTGGCCTTGGAGAGCACCAAGATGACCTGCTCTCCTGAGATAATAGGCTGAGGAATGGTAGCCAGGTATACTTTGGGGGATGACTGGAGGGGACGGGGCTCACATTTGCTCAAAATCTGTCAACTAGCAGGTTGGCTATTACCTACAGTTGAGTATGGGTGGTTCTATCCAAAACCACTTCACCACATAGCTGGGTGTTCTCTTTTAGATTCTAGATGTGGTTAAAGAATTATCATTAGCTAAGGAAGCTATTTTTGCTTCATAATTAGCTTCTGAGGACTTGATAAGATCCCTAGTTTGTCTGTTTACACTAGAGAGGGATTTCTTCCTCTGCTAAGCCATTTCCCTCTTGTTCTTGGACATTAGTTTCCTTCTCTTTTTGTATAGCAACTCTATCTGGGAATGAAAATTTAGTATGAAGATTTAAGAACCACACATTTTTATTTCGTTTGAAATACAGAAGCCTTGATATCTAATAAACATTATTTTAGTGCAGGTGAAATTCACCTTATTGAGAGCCCTGCTCATTGCTTACGGTTTTTGCTTCATAGTATCTGGGCATAAAATTTTAGTTCAGACATTTGACCACTGTGTGTATTCTGCATGTCCTCCTTTTCCTGTCTGGGTTTTCTCAGGGTACTCCAGCTTTCTTCCATATCCCTCCTCTCAAAAAAAAAAAAAAAAAACATGCTGGCTGATTGACTATTTTAAAATGATAACATATATTGCAATTACCTTTGTCCTTGTAACTCCAGCCATGGTGGAAAAAGGACAAGAATGATCATTTCACTTACCCAGTTCAATGAATGAATAAAAAAAAACAAAATCTGCACAGTAATACTCCACCTCGATGCAGACAATTTTGTGGAGACATAATTGGTGATATCCTAAAGTCACCTATGACTCAAATCCATAAAAGAAGGGAGGGAAGAGAGGTGAACAAATCAACTGGAGCCTGGTATGTTTCCATAGATTACATTTAGTGAACAGTTATTGATGCACTTCCTAAAGTAGGAGTTTCCACACAGAATATTATGCTGACTATCTAGTCCTGGATATTGTCATCATTGTCAGTTTTACAATGAAAGAAGTGTGTTCAACTTTCTCAAAGGTATTTCCCTCAGTGGGGAATTGTTGAATAGTGAATAGTGAATTTTCTCTATGATTGAACAAAAGCTATTTTATCAGATCATTAAAAGCCACACACACACCCATGTGCAGGGCCTGATAATGTTCTACACATTTTTTTAATCTTTTGGACAGTGGATCCTGTGTTGGTCAGTGGTTTAAATTTTTGATGAAATTCTGACAGAACGTTTCAATGCTGGGAAGGAGATTATTATGAGGAAGAAAAGGAATAATGTGCTCTATGGTTAACAGCAAGGAAGCCTTTAATTTCCATAAACTGACTCGAATGTCTCCTTGACATTAATAATGATGTTGGCAGTTTTTTCAGTAGTCTGAATGGATCTCATTGTCTCACATTCAGAGAACCAGTTCTTGGATTTTTAGTGACAGGTCTTTATGTCAGCATTCATCCTCGGACACTAATCTAGTGCTTGGATGCCTTGATTCTGCATAATTCTGTTAGACAACGTTGCAAAGATGGATGGGAAATTCTCTTTCAGAGTGGGGAAGAACAAAATTGACAGTGGTATATGTCAAAGATGGCATATTTCAGTATCATTTCAAAGTTCCCCTTCCATCTGGATTGAATGGCTGTATTTCACTTTGGGAGCATCAAACTATCCTGAGATAGCAGGAAGATAAGGTTGTGGAAACTTGGATGATAAACAGAATGTGTCACTTCCTCCTCTTATTTTTCTTTTAACATGTAATTCAAATATCTGTAAATGCATCCAGATGATATCTCTTTAAACTAAAAATATCTATGTACCACTGAATTTTGTCATTCCATTCCTAACATATTTAACTCGCATCTCAGTCGACCTGACTTCGCTACTTTACACTTTTTAAGTATTCCTTCATATTACTGAATTTTATCTTCTGATGTAATCATTCCCTTCCACTCCCCCCATCCTACCTTATGCATCTTCACTTGCCCCTATGACTAACCCTTTGGTCAACCCATGTAGTACTCCCCCAATTACCATAACCAACAAATCTAATCATGTGCCTTGCCCCCCATTATTAAAGTTGAGTAACACAACTGTCTTCAATAAAGCTGATCGATTCATCAGTTTCTTGATATTGTTTTTTCCTCAATGCTAACTTGTTGATCTCTTATTGATATTATTTCTTTAATTACTGGCTCATGATCAAGCACAGTAACTGAAGCAACTTTACATTTGTGATATTTTTAATTGATTTTTTCTCATTTTGTAGCTTACATTTTTAAATTCAGCATAACATACTCCTGGTTGATGTTTTTTAGTAACTAAAATATATAATACAGAAAAATTACTGTGTTCCTTTAGTGTCCCACTTTAACACTGGCAATCTGACAGAAGGGATTTGGAAAGACTGCCTCTGCTGGCTGGAATATCCTTCCAGATAATGTGAGGAATGAGCACAATCTTGTCACAATTAAGAAAATCTTGAGTGGTTATTCAGCAGTCACTTAAGAGATGTAATTGTTTCAAGAATAATAGGTGATACAAGCTTCCGCACTTCTTGTCAACCGATGTGTAGTCCTATCATTTCACAATTGAATATTACGTATGATGCTTCTTTTACTTAACAAAGGTAATGCTTTTTTCTCATTTGTAAGTATGTTACTGTCATTAGCTATTATCATTTTGTCGAGATTCATCTTGTCAAATTGTCACTAACTGTCACTTAAATGTCCATTATAATTTTATCAAGTCTCATTTTAAATAATACATTACTCTTTTATGTGCCTTTTGCTTGTGTTCAGCCTGAAAAAGGCCTATTAGCAAGTCATCTGTCCAACTGACAAACATACAATTAAACAAATAAATAAAGAATAAAATACCTATAGCAATTTATGGTTATTTTAACTATTTCACGTTATTGGATACTTTCCTTCTTGTTTGTCTTACTAAAAAGACAAACAAGGGGGCTGGCAAAAGGAAGTAAAACAGAGTCAAGCAACTACATAATGCCATGGTTACAACTGACAGGGATTAATTTCCTTTTTTAATAAATAGGAATTTTTCAAAAAGAACACAGATGTAATACCTGACCTAATATTTTCTTCAAGGGAATGTCATAGTCTTTCAAACTCTGTTGATTATGAAGTAAAATTATTTAAAAATGCTTAATGAAGATTCCATCTGACAAATATAATAGTTACAAATGTTTTGAATGTGTATATACATATAAATCTGAATGGGTCAAAATATCCTACTATACTATGTTCACTGTAGTAACTGTTTGTTAAATTTTATGCTACATAATACATGCAATTCTTTCTGGAACCTGCACGTAGTTTGTGGAGCTTTTCTTCCTGAGCCTCCACTTAAAAAGGACCTGTGTCCAGTCGGAATTTCCCAGTAATCAAATGTAAAATAAAAATAAATAAATATAAAATATGTGTGCATTATATTGCTTGACAAGATGCATTTGTATTACTTTCTAAACATTTAAACATGTAAGACTTATTAACAAAGTAAGAACCGAATCCTGTTTTAGACTGCACAAATGCTGTTTTCTCAAAGCTCTAAGGGGGGGGGGGGCTGTTTGCCACTTTTATGTCTATTTACCTCTCTTCTTTGAGTTTTCCTGAATTGCACCTTCTAAACTTGTACAGTCCTACCACGTCCTTCAAATATCTCACCAATATTCTTCTTTTGAAACCCAAGTCTCATGACAAACATGGTAATAACATATTAACCTGCTCTGTTTAAGACTGCCACCTTTACCACTAGTGCCGAAAGTGAGACATTTCTTACATAAATGCAAGATGTTGCAGGGCAGTCCATACCCACAACCCCTGCAAGGAATTAGATTACACTCTTTCTAAAATAAAATCTCATTCATACAGAATTTTAACAGTTTATCTTGTTTCATGTAATATTTAGGTGATTTAAATGTAAAATAATTGTTTTATGTAAATAAATTAAACTTAAGATTTTTTTTTCCCAAAATCTCAGGACATTTGCTATTTTCCATGTTTTCACAGGACTTAACTGCTCTAAGAGGGACTATCTTGCATGTAGAGGAACTTGGTGTTCTGTAGCAGCTAGCTGGAAGTCTACAATAATTGTTATCAGAAGTAGCCAGGAAAAAGCTCACCAATGATCCTCTTCACAAACTCTGTCCTACACCTAAATGGATGTGTGCCTACAGTGCACTTGTAAGTTCCAAACTATTCATAGGTTCATAGGTGTGTAGTAGGCTAATGGCCCTGGAGTCTTTACAAGCCTAGCCCATAGGATTGCCCTGGCATCCTGACATTCAACCTTAGTTCCCAGTGCATCTGTCGAGTACAGCCACTGGAGTGATTCCCGGGGTGAATTTTCTATTTTCCATCCACTCATCAAGACTTTTCTTGAAGAGGGCCAGTGAGGTGCTCTGTTTGACATGTATGGGAAGTCCATTCCATAGCATGGGCAGTCTCTGGGTTGTGAACCTGTCCCTCCAGCATGTTCTGTTGATTGTGATAATGAGTTTGAGGTCTCTGGAGCATGTGGTGCGTACATACTGGGATTTCTTTAGCTCTAGCATTTCTAATAGAGCTGGGTCAGACATGGCTTTGTAAATCAAGCCAAGATTGCCTCTAAGTAGGTAATATGAGACAGAGAATAGTTGGAGTTTTTGGAGTCTGTCCATATAGGACAAGTGTTTAAGGCCTAGGATTCACTTTGTGAGGTACTTCTGCAGCCTCTCTAGTTATTGCAGGTGTCTAGTGAGGTACATGCCAAATGGGGCATTGTACTCGATGATTGGCCTAATGAGGGAAGAGTAGAGGGAGACAATGACTTCTTTCTTCCTGGATGCTAAACCCTTAGTAATGAGATGTGCCACATAGAAGGACTTTCTGACCACAGTGGCAATGTGGTGGTCAAAAGAGAGGTTGCTGTCAACCTGTGTTCCCATATCTCTTATAACACCTTCTGTGTTCAGTGGACTACCATTGATGTGATAATTCATTGGAACTGGGTTTTTCCCAAAGGGAATGATGACACCTGGTTTGGCATTGAGCTTAAGGCCATGGTTCTGACACCAGTCGTTGGTTTTAATGAGGCCTTTTGTAGGATGTCAACATCACTTGGGGAGTTAATAATGGCTCCCAACTTGCAATCATCTGTGAACTTTGTCTGCTAGAGTCCCTTCATGTAGAACTGAACTTCTCAGAAGTAGATATAAAACAGGAGAGGGCCCAAGACCAATCCCTGTGGGACTCCACTCGTGACTGGTTGGCAGTCTGACTTGGAGTCAGCTACTTTCACACTGTGGATTCTATCTGTGAGCCAGTTTGCAACCCACCTAGTGATATAGGGGTGGATGCCTAGCTTAGTGAGTTTTTCTATTCTATGATTCCTGAGTGGGGAATGGTATCAAAGGCCTTGGCCAGATCAAGGTAGGCTGTATGAACCACCTTGCCTTCATCCACAGCTCTGGTGACTGACTCAAAGAAGTCAACCAAATTTAGCAGACATGATCTACCCTTCACAAAACCAAACTGTGTGGTATCCAGAGTTTGGAGATTCCCTATATCCTTGTTTATTAGGTCCATGATGATGCGTTCCATAGCTTTGCATATCAGACTTTTCAGGCTAATGGGGCAATAGTTCCCAGGGTCTGTAGTCGCTCCTCCTTTGTGGAGAGGGATGAATGTAGCAGTGCGCCATTCAGTAGAGACAAAGCCTGAGGTGAGGCTATGATTGAACAGGGCACATAGGTGAGGTGCCTGTTCACTCTGTAGTTAATGTACAACACAGCCAGGGATATTGTCAGGTCCCATAGAAGCTGTATCCGTGGCCTTGGACAGTGCTGTTTTAACCTGTGCAGCAGTAATACTGGGTGCCTGGCAATCTACTGGTATTGTTATTGGTCCTTGGGGGGGGGGGGGTAAAGTTAGCACTGAATCTGTCGGCCAGTATATTGGCAATGTAGGTTGGTTTGGTATAGGCAGTACCATTGTGCAGTAGCTCAGAGCAAATCTGGGCATTGCCGTGGAGATTCTTTACATAACTATAGAAGGCCTTGGGGTTGTTTCATAGCTAGAGTTAGAGGATTTGATGAGGGATCTCAACTTCTTGTTGAGGCTGATAAGGGAGTTTTTCCAGCCTTGGGACTTCACCTTATTCCACATCAGTTCCCTCCTTCTGTTGTAGAGTTTGTTTATGACAATTCTTATAGCTCAAAACTGCTTGACATCACAGAATGTCTCTGATTTTGCTTCATAGTTTTGATATATTCCTTCTAAAGTCTCTGGTTTTCTGTCAAAATTGTTGAGGATTGCAGTCATTAAATAATGACAGACATTTGAGTTTAGACTTCATATACTTCAGAATTTGCATGCTAATGCAAAGCTATTATTTTATCAGTTTTCTAAGTATATTAACACTTAAAAATCTGTCCCTGATTTTGAGCCTCCTACCCCATGTTTTTCATTCGTCCCCAATTCTTGTGCTGCAAGTTTGATAGACATATCCCTTCTTAACTTTGCATTTTTCTGCAGCTATTGGTTTGTAATTTATTTCTCCTCTATCTCTCTTTGGTATTTATGATGTCTTCCTCTTACCTTAGTCAAGATATCTCTATATTTCCTTTGAATTTACATTTGTCAATTACATCAAACTTAGTCAAGATGTGAATAAATGAAAATGAATCATCTAATCTCACACCTAGTTATACTTCCAATAAAAATTTACTTATGTTATAAAATCATTTTTGCTGGAAGCATGTCCTCCATTATTACCACAATGTGAATGTTCTTTACTCAACTATTGTTCTATAACTGTGTTAATTCTGAGGTTACAAAAACTCATATGAAAGGGGGAAAAAACTCTCCTCTTCTCTGTGTCTAAGAACTCAAACATGGCACAGCATATGCAGCAAAACCGGTTTTGATGTAATAAGATATCAATGCAAACACTATCTTCAAAGATGTTTTATGATAAAACAACATACCATATGATGAGCTGAACTGCTTTATTTTCATTTTCCTTTGATCATGCCTGGTTTCCTGCAATTCATCTGTGCCAATGTCAGCTTATAGAATTTATATTTCTTAATACTATAAATATTTTGTGATCTTTTTCCCCTCATGCATTTACAGTTTCTAACTTTGGCATGTAGAATTTGCTGCTACCATGTATCTTGACATGATAAAATTGCATTTTTATAGCAGGCCACCATTGTTTATCTACTTGTCTCTGTCACGTATACCATGCATTGGTCCCCTCAGATTATTTATGTTATGATCCCAGTTATTCTCATTAAGGATAATATCTGATTATCAACCATGAAATTGGTATGCCTAATCTATAACCAAATGGGGTAGGTTATTTCAACCACAAAAAGGGAAACCGGCTACTTTTAGAATTACCGGCAAAGCCAGCTAGATTAGTACTTACCTAAGAAATTATGAACCTACCTAATTTGCAGTGCTTTTTAAGAGTTTTTCTTTTTACCTGAGTTTTAAGCGTTACTAAATGATAATAAGTCCTCCCTAGTTGGACAATCAGGCAAGCAAAATATAAATAAATGTTTTAGTAAAAATAATTCACCACTTTTATTTCAGTATGTTTGAGTCTCACTCTGTTTGTCAAACAGTGTGAATATAATCTTTCATAACAAGTATTTCATTCCATACCCCATCTTAGCAAATACTTTTTCCAATAATTTTATTTACACTAAAAGACATTTTTAATATGGATTGTATCATGTATGATGTATAATCCTGGCATTGTAAATCAATATACTATAATAAGCAGGACCTCTGTCTCCTTTTTTCCAAGATTTGGCTATGCTTATTATCACTTGCTATTGTTTGGCAGCCTTTTAATTTTGTGGAATTGTTTTTTGGGGAATTCTGGGTAGTTATTTATAACTTCATGAAGATATATCACCATCTGTACTTGCACTGTCATAACTCCTACCATTTCACAAATAAACATTATCCTGAGGATTTACTAATGTCGTACTGCATGACGTTAAGGTCTGAGGTAAAAAGACCCTGCTAATACGATGCAGTGTTTTGTAATTCCTGACAGATTACCAACAATGAGTATAGATCTCATTATGTGCTAATTTGCACACATATGAATCACTGTGCCATGCAGACCTGTAGTAGATAACAGTGGTGGAAGGATTATGTAAGCACAGTCATCCCCTGCTTAAGCACACAGTAAAACACACACAAGCACACATACCACATACTCCATTTCTGTCCCTGCTGTAAAAAATATCCATGCTGTCTAAGTGATAACTCTTTTTCCCCTGCCTAGATAACTCATGGGTGATTATATTCAGTCCTTGATGCCAGACATTTGAGGCTCACATTTCTTCTCCTTCTTTAAATGCATGCTAGGGAAATACGGCAAAAGCAGTTTGCAGGTTTAAGAGGTATGCCCATCATTTCCTATCCCTCTTCTGTGTACACGTAGGGCAGTGGGCCGATACAGGAGTTCAAATCTTTTTCCACCTATGTGTATGTGTTTTTTTTTGTCATTTATATATTCCTAAAATGTATCCCTGGTGTCTAGTAGTGGCACAGATGATTAATATCCTTGAATAGAGTGGGAGGGTCCAGGTTTTGAAACTGGTATAGTGCCTTTTTATCTAGGGGTTCCTTACCTTTTTTTCATTTTAAGGTACTGCATGTTTTATTTGATACCCCTGCTGGCTAGTGTTTCTACCCACCCCAGATTCCCGTAGTGTTTAAGTACTACTGAGGCATGAAAATAGGGGTTCCCTGGTGGCTAGTGTCCCCCCTCCCCAATTCCCTTAGTTCTTAAGCACCACACATGCATAAATACAGAGTTTTCCCTGGTGGCTAGTATGTCCTCTCACCCAATTCCATTGTGTTTAAGTGCTGCTCAGGCATGAGTAGCACCATCTCCCAGGTGGCTAGTGGTTACTCCCACCCAATGTTGTAAGGGTGTGTAGAAGTATGACAGCCACCCTGACCCTATCACACACACACACACACACACACACACACACACACACACACACACACACACACACACACACACACACACACACACACACACTTTCCTGTCTCTGTCCCTAGCTCCCCAACTGCTATTTCTCAGACAAACACTTACTCATGCAACTCCTCACATTGACTCATGCAAATACCTCATAATCCATAATCCTACCTTACCATTAAACTCCACACCATGTACTGTGCCATAATCCTACCTTACCACTAAACTCCACAGCACTTACCGTACCATAATCCTACCTTACCACTAAACTCCACAGCACTTACCATGCCATGATCCTACCTTACCACTAAACTCTACAGCACTTGCCCTACCATAAACCTACCTTACCACTAAACTCCACAGCACTTACCCTACCATAGTCTTAGTTTACCACTAAACTCCACAGCACTTGCCCTACCATAATCCTACCTTACCACTAAACTCCACAGCACTTACCATACCATAATCATACCTTACCACTAAACTCCACAGCACTTGCCCTACCATAAACCTAGCTTACCACTAAACTCCATAGCACTTACCCTACCATAGTCTTACTTTACCACTAAACTCCATAGCACTTGCCCTGCCATAATCCTACCTTACCACTAAACTCCACAGCACTTACCCTACCATAGTCTTACTTTACCACTAAACTCCACAGCACTTACCCTACCATAATCCTACCTTACCACTAAACTCCACAGCACTTACCCTACCATAGTCTTACTTTACCACTAAACTCCACAGCACTTACCCTACCATAATCCTACCTTACCACTAAACTCCACAGCACTTACACTACCATAATCCACAGCACTTACACTACCATAATCTTATCTTACCACTAAACTCCACAGCACTTACCCTACCATGATGGATGGACATTACTGTGCTTACTACTACGATATGAAAGGAGAATCTATATTAATCTACATTGCAAAGAAAGATGCCTTCTCTGATATAGTTTTGGGGAGGGAGAAAACACATGGATAATTAGCATATGTGTCTCCCCCTGGACTGTCTCCTTAGCATCTGGCATTGCTGTGGAGACATCCTGCTGCAATACTTCACATTTTCTTGCAAAAGCACTGTGATAGGGCTATCTATGAATCCAAAATGCTGACAGCATAGTAGCCTTCATGAATTCTTCTCTATATATCTACAAAACTGCAAGCAACTTTGTTAAAGGGTAATTTATCGATAAATAATTAATTGTATAAATCTAACTCTTGCCTTTGGAGGGCCATATTGTTTTCCTTTCCTTATATGTGATGTATTACCATAACCTTCTGCTTGATCTATTTAAATCATGCATTCATTTATATTAAATTACATGATGGAAGAAAGGACCGCATTTTAATCCTATGGAAACTTGTATACTTACAGTATGGGTGTTGATTTGTTAATTACTTATTTCAGATACCAAATAACTGTGTAATTAGCTATTAATCCTCTATGTTACAGTGATGCCCTTTATTATCCCACTTATTAAGTGCATACTTATATATTTAATTAAGTGAAATTTCTTCATTATATGTCTGAGTCTCTGAATCTGCAGCGGTGGTGCTGCGGTAGCGTTGTCGCCTCACAGTAAGATGCTGTCGGGTTCGATTCTCAGCTAGAGCGTCTTCTGCATGGAGACATGTGTGAATGGGCGTACCTTTGTTGAAGGTTGTGTGTCAGGGCTGGTAACTCGGCACATAAAAATCAACTACCAATCATTAGCTGACCGGACTTCCGCTGTGGCGACCCCTAACCGGGAAAAGCTGAAAGACACAACACAACATATGTCTGAGTCTCTGAGAAATAAAATTGTAGCCCATTCCTTTAAAAATCATAATACATGGACAGAAAGAGGAGTACTTTTTATTTTTCAAAAAAAAAAAGTCTTCAGATAACATGCCACATATAATGTTGGGGAGTCATTCTGTGGATTTAGTTCAGTTAATGATGCCTATACCTTTAAAGAGGTTTAACTTGAAGGACAAAAGTCACAGAGGTCTGCCTTATTCATAACAGTTGAGAGATATGCATAGCTCCATTAAAAAAAAAAAACACTGTTAAGTCATTTGTTGCTAGAAAAAAATAAGACATGCCATGGTGGCCCACTAAGAAAAAGCAGAGATATGAGAGCAAAGAGGTGATGGAATACCTTTTTGATTGGACTGACATTAAGTTTTGCAATTAGTTGAGATTTTGGGCTGAGACCCTTCATCAAGAGTTAATAAGATACTGGTGTGAAATACAGTGGTTAAATATCCACGTGTGCTTGGGAAGGAAAATGCATCATTTATTTTTTATTGGATAAAAAAGGCACTTAAAAATGGCAGTGTGAAACGAAGGTCTGCAGTTTGGATATTTAGTATGACATCTGCACCTCAGATATGTGTGTGTGTGTGAGTGTGTGTGTGTGTGTGTGTGTGTGTGTGTGTGTGTGTGTGTGCATGTATACGTGTGTGCGCGTGTGTGTGCGTGTATGTGTGTGTGTATGTGTGTGTGTTTGTGTGTGTGTGTGTGTGTGTGTGCGTATGTGTGTGGGTGTGTGCATGTGTGCATCCATGTGTGCATGCTTGTGTGTGTGTGTGTGTGTGTGTGTGTGTGTGTGTGTGTGTGTGTGTGTGTGTGTGTGTGTGTGTGTGTGTGCATGCTCATTTTGCAGAGAAGATAACAGCTCAAGAAAATGTTCTTACACTTGATGAAAAAATAAATAACAATGAAAGCGATGTGGATAGAGACTAGTTAAATCCAGAGAAGGAAAACAAGAAATGATAATTATTATATTATATTATATTATATTATATTATATTATATTATATTATAAAAATTCCAGGTTATCAGATACTTAGACAGGACAGAACTAAAAGGAAAGGTGGTGGAGTTGATGTTCTATACAAATTGAATCTAAAAGTCACCACAGATGTTCTACAACCACCCCAAGATAGCAACACAGAAATCCTAATTACCAAACTCCAAATCAATAAAAACAAATGCAGATACATTGTCTGTGTCTATATTCCCCCAGGTAAAAATACCAGCACCCCAGAAGACATCTTACAATGGTTATATATTAACTACCCCCAAGAAACCATTGTTCATGGGGACTTTAATATTGACAGGAACTCATGTTCCGCTGCTGCACCCACCACCCATATCAACCTGTATGGATTTTCTCAGGTGATTACTTCCCCACCAGACTTAATAAAAACAATAATAAAAAAAGCACCCTAGATTGGATACTCATTAACAGTCTTCCCAAATTGTATAACTCCGGGACCCTACCTGATGACATAAGCAACCACTGCTTCACATATATAATTAAGCTTAAGACAGACAACTCCCAAGTACCCTCCTTTAAAACAATAAGATCTAGCAAAAACGTTAACCTCACCAACTTTCACAATGAGCTCAAGGCTTACAAATGGTTGCCCCTAAAGGTGCTCCCATTGGATGATGCAGTGGAATACTTCAATAACAGATTCCTTGCCATCCTCAACTCCCATGCCCCCACCCACACCATCAGAACCAAAACAAAGTCAGCACCATGGCTGACAAAAGACACTAAATCTAAAATCATACTCAGAAACAAAGATTGAGCAACCTGGAGTGCCACCAAAGACTATCAACACCATCTTAGTTATAGGCAATTAAGAAACAATACCAAAAAATCTGTTATCTTAGACAAGAAAAACTGCTACCACCATTTACATAAAAAAATAACAATCCTCAAAAATTTTGGGCTGGATTAAATAAGCTACTTCACCCAGGACATACTCCTACCCCATCTCCTCTAACCCCTATTAAGGAGTCACCAGAAAACACTGTGAACTCCATCAATAGCTTTTTCACAGAAACCATCAAGACCCTGGCCAGCCACCTCGTGCCCCCCTCTTCCTACCTGGACAATGAGAAACCTAACTCCACCACCTCCTTTAGCTTCCAACCTGTTCCTACCTCACTCATCCGTTGTCTTATCAAAAAACTAAAGCCCACCACTCTAGCTGCTGACCTCCTCCCAGCAAAATACTTGCAAAAGGCTGCTGACATTATTGACTACCCATTTCAATACTAATAAATAGAACATTATCTGAAGCCTCTGTCCCATCAATTTGGAAAGTTTCTCATGTTATACCATTACATAAAGGTGGAAGCTCTAAAGACCTATTTAATTACATTATTCTATCTCCACTAGCTAAAATAATGGAAAAATGTATCCAGAAGCAACTTATGAACCACCTTGTAGAAGGCAAGCTACTGGCTGTATCTCAGCATGGCTTTAGACCTTTTCACAGCACCACCTCAGCTCTTCCCTCCTTCACCAAAGTAATCAACCATAACCGTAATAGTAATCTACTCTCTTCTGCTCTCTTTCTTGATCTATCTAAGGCGTTCAACATGGTCAACCATCAGTTACTCCTACAGACCCTAACTAGCTTCTCCCTTGACTCCTACTCTCTACTATGGTTTCAGTCCTATTTATCTGGATGCCAACAGGCAGTCCTATGGCAAGAAAAGCTATCATCCTGTCTACCCATCTCCTTAGGAGTCCCTCAGGGCTCAATACTAGGACCCCTTTTATTCTCCATGTTTATTAATAACCTCTACACTGTTATTCCCAAGGCTACATGTATTCAGTATGCAGATGACTCCACGTTGATCTGCTCGGCTTCCTTGCAATCTGATCTGCTTTCCTTAACCCAGAGCACCTTCAATACTGTTGAATATTGGCTCACTAATCACTGTCTGCTGGTAAACCCAAAAAAAACTAAGCTGCTTCTCTTTGCTCCCACTCGTAGGTCCAACCCTCCAACCATGACCATTACATCTAACAACAGGACCATTATCTACCCTGATGCCCAAACCAAACTCCTGGGAGTCACAATAGACAATAATCTTACATATGATGCTCATATTAATCAAACCATCAAAACCATAAACAAAAAACTAGGATCACTTTATAAGCTTAGACACTTCCTCACTCCTCTTGCCAGAACTTCCATTGCACGGCCATCTTCTTTCCACCCTCCTTTATGCCCCCCCCCCATTCACAGGCTTGCGTAGTACTGAAATTAACAAATTATCCCATTGCTACAACCACATAGCTAGATTTGCCACGAGCTCATCCTATAGGACACACCACTGCCGCAATCTAACTCTCCTAGGGTGGCTTGAACTTCCTTCCCTTCTTCAATTTACTCAGCTCACATTAGCCCATAAAGCCCTACACCACCCAGATAATATTCCATCCCTCAAAAACATTGTCACCCCATATAGTAATCACAGCAAACTCCGCTCATCCAATAGACTACTTATCCAAAAAATCAAATCCAATAACCCAGCTGGTGAAGCCTTATTCGCCAACTCGACTGGCAAAATCTGGAATCAACTACCACCCGACCTCACTCTTAATTGTTTACTAACTCTATTCAAAGAAAATCTCAGAAAAGATTTTAAATCACACTGACTCTGTCCTTGCGCTAAACCTGACTAGCATCTTCTCACTGTCCCTAAGACTTCTACTCAACCGTGTCCCAAAGACTCTAACTCCATTGGATAGTGTAGGCTAAATGACTTAAAGAAGGAATGTATTATATTTATGACCTACCATGAATAGTGTAAATATGTGAAACTACTGTTACTTATTCTCATGTCTTATGTCTTATGTACTCCTTTCACTGTTTGTCACAATGTACTGTATATGTCAAAATTTGTGTGTGGAGCTTTTCTCCCTGGGCCTCCGCTGAAAATGGACATGTATCCAGTCGGGCTATCCCGCTCAACAAATGTAAAATAAATATAAATAAATACATAAATAAATAATTTAAAAAATGTTTGTATAAACAAGCAATGTTTGTGAGGCTGATGTTTTGCTTTACAGGAAATGTGAATTTGCAGTAATTTTCAGATCATGATGAAGTGATGTGTAATGAAAAAATGCAGGGATTACCAAGAGAATAAGATATTAAAAATGTATGGATAAAACAGTATTGCTTACTCTGCAGACCCAACTGGTAGAACAACAATCATTACTAAGTGGCTTGGCAACTGGAATGGCAGCTACAACACAGTGTCTGTTAGGACTTGTGTGCAAACTACCGTCTGGTATTTACTCAGTTTGTAAATTCACCAGCATTTCCTGGATGACAGTGTTTCTAAAAGGTATTTTCTGCTACAGAAAAAAAATGTTCTATGAGTATGATCCAGTTTTATTGAGTTTTCAGTTTCCATACAGCAAAAAAACGTTCTTAGTTTTAGCTGTCTATGTCCTTGACATGTTAGGCATTCGAACAACTGCTTCTTTTTGCACATCTGTCATTTGGATTTTGAACATGAAGTATTTCTGTAGGTCCCAGCACTGGTAACAAATAGCACTGGGAATACAACTTGAATGCTGAGAATTTTTTTTTTTTTGGCTGAAGTAACGCTTACAAACATAGTAGCTTTCTTCTCATCATTGACAGTTGTGAAGGTGAAACCCTGTAAGTTGAACAGGTATATTTCTTTACTTGAGTAGTGCAAGACAGTACTCCTGCTGTGATCATCATATTTTCTAATGATATTTTTTAACTGTTTGGATAACTCTTGAACTTAACCATGGTACAGAGTATATTTTAACAATGAAGGAATGTGTTGAAACTCCCATTCTTGGGAAATTATTTTTGAAGTTTTGGCTTGCATAAGTTAAGACAATTATCGGTGACAGGTGTATCAAGAACACCAAGTTATAAAAAATGTTACGACAGTTTGTGATGAGGTGTCTTCAAGCTTAATCACCATGGGATACTTGGAACACTAATCAACACCCACAAGTTACTGACTGCCTTTGAAGTACAAGCTGAATAATCTTTACTGCAGAGATGATATAGAAACTCCTAAGAAGTCATGACATCTTTTGAATTGCATTTATGTAAAATGCTTTCTAATGGTCTATGGTTAGACTGTACAAGAACTGATCAACCATAAGCATATTCATAAACTATTTTAGAATAATAAACAATGGCCAGCAGCTCCTTCTTGATTCAGGCACATCAAGTCCATGCATCTGTCATGGTTCTTAATTTATATGCCAAGTGCTGATTGATGCTATTGTAACACTGTTCCAGTACCTGACTGCCTGGCATCAGTGTGCAATACCATAGGCTCTGTCATGTCATCATTACCTAAGGTAGGAGTCCCAGTCACTATTTTCATGATCAGAAGCAGCTGTGTCCTGGAAGTACTCCAAGTGATGTACAACATCCTTCTGTAGTAGTAGCCTTAGTGGCACAGATATTTCTGATATGTTCAGAATGAATTTTAACAGTTACTATATCATTCCTAAAAATGACATCTGTGATGATGTGTGTGATGCCCACCACTGCAACCAATATGTGATGGCCACCACTATGTGTTGTCCCCATGCTGGGCCAGCAATCAAGGAGCCTGAATCATCACCACCGACACTGGAGGGGGATATGAACTTGGAATACAAATGGATACACTCAGTATTTCCAGATGCAGACCTCTCTGCATTATGTACAGTTTCCCTTAAGAGCACACAGGGAACGCACTCAGCCTTGGGTCTGGATGTCTTTATATCTCTCTCCCTCCAGATCTCCAAAAAGACTCCCACTGGTGCAGATGTAGGGTTAGGTCCTCAGCCGAGTGTCCAAGCCAAGTCCTCCAGCACCCTGTCCATGAACCCAGTACTTTATGTCCCTGACCCACGTAGCTGGCACACACACACACACACTGAGAGATTTGATTTTTCACACATACACACACACACACACACACACACACACACACACACACACACACACACACACACACACACACGTGGTAAAGGCTGGCACAGATTTACTACCACAAAGCAAGATGCTGCGGGTGAGGGTCTTTCTAGTCAGGCTTCCCAAACAGAATACTCAGTACTCTGAGATTTCTCTTTCTGATATCTAAAATAAAATTTCCAAGAGGTCTGGCAGAATGATCTCATCTGGACATTTAACCCAAGGTTCTCACAGAACTTCCTTTTGAAGCTGAGACAGGAATTTAGCACAGAAGGCCACAATACACATCCAAATTTTTATGGCAGTGCCTGGGACCTCCCCTCTTTTCAGTGAGATAATGAACAAAGGCTTTTTCCCAAAACCAGTATCTCCAGTCCTATTCAGCACTGTGGGGTGCCTTTTGATGGTTTAACATCTCATTTACATTTCCCTTATTTTTTCTTAGAATAAGTTAGCTGGTTAGCCTCTGCCATGCCAGTATCCTGTATTAAAACATCTACATTTATATATATATATATATATATGTATATATATATATATATATATATATGTATATATATATATATATATATATATACATTTCTTTTCATGCCAGCAGGGTGCACTGTAGATTTTTAGCACAAGCAAACCTCACCAATACATTTTCAGCACAAACATCTGTACAAATCAGTTTGATATAGAAATGACATACAGTTCTAATACATTTGTCACACAAGCATCTTATACAAATCAGTCTTTACAAAACTCCAACTGGCTATGATGGCACTTGCCCATATAATCACAATGTGTCTTTGGGCTTCTGCATCAATATTTCATATATCATAATCCTGGTTAATACATATATAAGCATTTATTACGATAGAAATTTTACACTTGCCTTTCCTTAGCTTTAGATTATTAAGCTGTAAGCTCTTTAACAGTTGTTTGAGCATTTTATTATACTGTTCCTGCCAAACTAGAGGTCATCATTGTTTAACACCATCCAGGCCTTTAGTAATGTCGACCAATGGCCACTGAAAAACAACCAGTGCAGAAGATATCCAAAAAAGGCATTCTTAGAAAACTCTGTCTTCCAAATGCAGGTATTTGACTCTGTGTGACTATTTAATTTCCTGTAGTTCACACAGGACCTGGTGCTGCCATCCTTCTTTCATAGCAGCACCACTGGGGAGGCCCAGGGACTACTGGACTCCTGAATTATCCTTAGTTCCAACATTTCCTGTATCTTCTCCCTAGCAGTCTGTTTGTCTCTCTCAGGCACCCTATAAGGGGTCTGCTTAATAGGCCTTTGGGGTCCTGTATCCACATGGTGCTGCACCAGGTGGGTACACCCTGGTTTCCCAGTGAACATGTCCCCAAACTCCTGTAACACTGCTTGGATTTCTCAAACCTGGGTAGGAGATAGCTGCTGGGACATTGCTACCCCTTTCACTGAGGTGTCAGTCTGAGCCTTGCTGAGGAGATCAGTCAACAGATCTCCCTCAGACTCCTCCTGCAATCCGCTGCCAATACTCAGCACAAGTGCCTCCCTATCATGGTAAGGTCTCATCATGTTAACATAGTATAATTTTTGCCTCTGCCTCCTGGCTAGCAGTTCTACTATGTAGTTAACATTACTGACCTTCCGTACCATCTTGTAGGGTCCTCCCAAGCTGCCTGCAGCTTGCTGTGTCTGACAGGAATGAGAACCATTACCTGCTGCCCTACAGCATACTCTCTAGCTCTAGCATTCCTGTCATACCAGACCTTTTTCTGCTGTTGGGCTTGCCTTGTCCTAAGGTTTAGGACATATGCCACACCAGACTCCTTGTGGGATTCATACTTACCCTCCCAATCATCTGAAATGAAATCTACAGGTCTCCTCACCCTATACCCATACAACTCAAAGGATGAAAAGCCTGTGGATTCCTGGGGAACATCTCTGTAAAAAAAAACAGATGGGACAAATATTTGTCCCAATCCCTTTTAAACTGGTCTGCAAATGCCTGTAGCATCATACTGAGTGTAGAGTTTAACCTCTCAACAAGATCATTGTTCTGGAGATAGTAGGGGGTGGTCTTTAGGTGCTTCACACCACAGTACTTGCACAGGCAAGCCAGCAGGTCTGACATGAAAGTGGCACCTCTCTCAGTCAGTATTACTTTTGGGAAACCTACCCTCCTGAAAATCTCTAACAAAGCATTTGCCACCTTTTCTGCCTCAATGGAGGACAGAGCCACTGCCACAGGGTATCTGGTAGCTTAATCTACTACCACTAGGATATAATTTATCCCTGTGGAACTTGGGGTACTCAGAGGCCCCACAATATCCATAGCTATCCTCTGAAATGGCTCCTCAGTGACAGGCAATGGCATCAAAGGAGCTTTCACCTTGCCTCCTGCCTTGCCTACCTTTTGGCACTGCTCATAATTCCTGCAATACCCTGTTACATCTCTGGAAATCCCAGACCAATAGATGTTCTGCATAATATGTCTCTTTGTACGTTTTATACCCATATGGCTTGCAAAGGGAATATCATGGGCTATGGCTAGAAGTGCCAGACCATAGGCTCTGGGGACTACCAACTGCTGTATTCTCTCACACTCTAGCCCTCCCTCAGGGGTACACCCTCTATACAGTAACCCTTTCTCCCAATATACAGATTCCCCTTTCTCTTGAAAATCAGGTGATTCACTAGCTACCTCTCTCAGGCCTTGTAATGTAGGGTCTAAGAGCCGAGCCTGTCTCAACTCTCTCTTTGCAACCCTTCCCAGCTCCCCTTCCACAGGAAACCTGGTATCCTCTGACAGCGGTGCTTCACTGTCAGCCTGGGTACTGCTACTCACCTCTGCCATTGCAGTCACTCTGTCCAAGGGAACATCAGTACCCACAAGCAGCTGTGGCTCACCTTCAGTCTCACTGCTACAGGGTAGCTCCCTCCCTGAAGTAACCACCTCACCAGTCCTGGCTTCAAGTGTCAGTCTGCCTAGGTCTCCCCCAGGCTGCCAGACCCACATGCTTGTCTCCAAGCCTACCTGCGTGTAACTGCATGAACACATGGTACTGCATTATCAAAATCATTCTGTATCAGGACATCTGCAGGGATATCCTCAAACATACCTACTTGCTGGCTTTTTTTTCCATCCTCCCAGTCAACGTGAACCCTAGCCAAAGGTATTTGGAATGGGTTCCCTCCTAAAACTCTGACTGGAGTAGACAGCCCAGGTAAGTTGTACTCCTGTGCAACCATTGCAGGCTTCACA
The DNA here is from genome assembly GCF_019279795.1 of Protopterus annectens. Lineage (NCBI taxonomy): Eukaryota > Metazoa > Chordata > Ceratodontiformes > Protopteridae > Protopterus > Protopterus annectens. The sequence goes on along the minus strand of NC_056745.1, from coordinate 175,156,777 downwards.
ATGGTTATGTTAGAGGCTGTGTCTTTCTTAGCAATAGTGTTTTTGCCATTCACTAAGATAGGATGTAACCTCTTGAGGTAGTTTGGTACACTTGTTGTCTTGAGACAACTTGCTGCTGGCATTTTGTCATTCCCACTTACTGACTTTCTCCACCTTGTGTTCCCTACCTTGCCTCTGTGGACATCTATATGCTACCTGTCTCCACTGGTTGCATTTAAAACATTTAACCCTAGGTCCTGGACATGTACCTGGACTAGTGGCTTCCCCTGCTACTGGCACATTCTGTTGGAGCTGTCTGGGCTGCCCACCATGGGTTCCTTTAGACCCAGGAGCAGCACTGGGTGTACCTTTTAAGTGCAGGGATGCCCTGCTTGCTAGGTATAGGTCTCCATTCTTCCCCAATTCATCTACTGCGAGGCATTGTCTATCAGCTAACCAGATTCTCATGTCTTCAGGCAAAGTGCTAAGGGCTTGTTCCCTCACCAAAAGGTCTGCTAGCCCTTCAAAAGTGGTGACCTGACATCCACTCACCAACCTATGAAAATAAGTACTTAGTTCAGCAACATATTCACATACACACTTTCATCTGCCTTGAATCTATGCTCACAAAACTTGTTCCTATAAGATTCAGGTGTTAACTTAAAACATTCTACCAAACAGTTTTTACAACACTATAACTTAAGCAGTCATTATCAGACAGTTTTGAAAGAACAGTTACAGTTTTACCATGGTGTAAGGGGGTCAGGAACCATACCCAGAGCCATTGGTCAACATCATACTGTTTACATACCCTCTCAAACATATGAATAAAACTATCAAAATTATCCCCCTCTGTAAATTGTGGAAGAAATTTACTGAACTTTGTTTCTTCTGGGGTTCATTTACTCCCTTCACCATTACCTCCATGACTCTGACAAAGAGTCAGCATCTCCTTTCCATGTTGCCTCTGCCTCTCCTTCTCCTCAGCTTCCAGGCATAAAAGTTTCTCATTTTCCTCAGCCTCTAGATGCCTCAGTCTCTCTGCTGCCTTTGTTTCCAATTGCTTGGCCTCTAGCTCAAGTCTCTTTAACTCCATATGGATTTTTAAGTCCTCTGTGGAAAAGTTGAGCTATCCATTTTCTGAGAGTTGTACATCTCCACAGCCAGTTTGATCATCCTCCTGGTTGCTATTCTCTGATGCAGCTGTGACTAAAGCTGCAATAATGTCTCCCTTAGTCAGGTTGGCATGCACCACTCCTTTAGCCTGGCACATCTCAGCCAACTGTCTCCTTGTCAGCTTGCCATACTCCTCTGCTGACATGCTTGCCTGCTCTCCCTGACTAACTAAGCTAACAAAAAAATAAAACAATTGTGATATGAACTCTGAATGTTGACTGCATGGCAGATTTAGAGTACAAAAACACATTCAGTGATCACTGTACACAAGTTACAGGAATTCAATATCCACACCGCTACAAGCCAATTAAAATGTGATGTGGCTATCTCACCGCTATCAACCAACTAATATTTGATGTGGATATCCCACCACTGCCACCCATTAATATGTGACATCCCTTCACTGGCCCAGTAATCAAGGAGCCTCATTAATATGTGACATCCCTTCACTGGCCCAGTAATCAAGGAGCCTCAATCACCACCACCAGCACCAGTGAAGGACATGCACATTGGGATGATGAAAAGTACACACACAGTAAAGTACAATTTCCCTTAAGAGCACAGAGAGATCACAGTCAGTCTGAGACTGGTCTCTCCCTCTCTCTCCAGATCCCCAATAAGACTCCCCACTGGCACAGCTATAGGGTAAAGATCTCAGCTGAGTGGTCAAGCCAAAACCTCCAGCACCCTCTCTGTCCACCCAGTGCTTTGTGTCCCTGCCCAAGTAGCTGATGTACACATACACACTTTGAGAATTGATTTATATACAAATACGCAGACACTCTTGGGGAAGGCTGGCACAGGTTCACTAGCTATGCCCCCTTCTGCCCAGTCTATAAGGTAGAAATCACTGCCAACAACCCTTACCCTTTATCAGCTACTATAAGGCCCTTCCCAAAGGGTGACCAATTCTACTGTGTAATGTTACTATTATCCAAATGGCAAGTGTGTCCAAGATTAAGGCTATTAGAGAGTGACCTGTACAGAGTCACCAGATACATATGCAAGTACTTTAAGAGCTTAAATATCTCCAAGCAAACCAGCCACAATTAAAATGTTTAAATATATTTAATAGTAAATAATAAAAGAACAAGACAATTCTCAATAACTCAACACAGTGACAACAGAGTTCAGAATCATGGGAAGTATTTGAAAATACCATTGCAGGACAGTCTCACATAAATACAGAAAACATCTAAACTAATCTTGGTATATTCCTATCTATCTCCAAGAGAAATCACTGTAATCTAGTACTTACTATTAGCAAGCCAGAAGTGCTGGTGAGAGGATGTTTCTAGATCCAAGACAAGATACAAAATGTCTAGACTCACTCTCTGAGATAATTAAATTACTATCAAACATTACTGCTGGGCTATCTCAGATTACATAATTCTTTGATACCTCTGCCTTTAGTTCCCATGCTAACAGATACCAACAGAATTTAACATTTCTCTGTGAAAAATACTTATCTCTTAGAAGTTTTGTATGGAACTGGAAGTCATAAAACTGTTAAACACTTTTACCTTGGAAACATGTAATTATTTCTATTTCCAGACAATATAAAGAATTTCCAGTTGTAGACATCCTGTCTTTTTTACTGTAATTAACTAACTTTATAACACATTGTAAAACTCTTCACTTACTTTCTCAGAGTTTGTAACTTAACTAGGTATATTCCAGCTGCTACTAAGAAAACATATATTTACACAGGCATATAGTTTATACACATTTCTGCTCTTTTCCAGTAGGGTACACTGTGGTTACATTCTTGAAAGCTCAGCACATAACATACAGTTTTCTTACATTTGTAAGACAAGCATACAAACCATATTACTATTCACAAGTAACATAGAATTATTTACAAAATTTCAGCTAGCTGGGCTGGCAGCCTTCACACTTATCTTATCAGGGTTGACCATAGTCACTGTACTGTTAAGTCAGTCTGTTAAATATTTCATGCATTCCATTTCCTACATAATTATTTCCTTTAGAGCTGCTGACACTTTTCTGGGCAAATGAATAGCAAATGGTAACTCCACACTTATTTTTATTGCTGCCGTCCTGGTATACAACCTAGACATGTGAACATGCCAGCTCACTGCTCAAAAAGATCAGCTGGCAAATTTAGATTCATGTTGTTTTTGTTATGCAATCACATGCCTCTGCACACTGCCTTCTGTTTGTGAGTTTTAGCATTACTACTGTATGAATATGTGAAACATTGCCTTTATGAACATGGGTAGTATTGAATTTGCATCTCTGTGAATCACTTGTATTCATAGGTTCATAGGCTGGTACTAGGCTATCAGCCCTAGGGCCTATACAAGCCTAGCCATAACAATTCCCTGGATATTTCTTCTCACAATGTTTACTTCCCTGGACCCCTCTCTAGCAGGGTGACTGATGTGATCCCCGGGGTGAATTTCCTATCTCCCATCGAATTGTCAAGGTTACTTTTGAAGAGGGCCAAGGAGGCACTCTTCTTGACATGTATAGGCAGTCTATTCCAGAGTATGGGGAGTCTCTGGGTCAGGAACCTATCCCTCCAGCATGTTTTGTTCATTGTGATGACAAGGTTTAGATCCCTGGAGCATGTGGCGCTGAAGGATTGGGGTTTCTTTAAGTAGAGCATGTCCAACAGCTCAGGGTTTGACATGGCCTTGTATGTTAAGCAGAGATCGCCTCTGAGTAGACGATATGCCACAGAGTATAGCTGGAGTTTTTTTAGATGGTCAGCATGGGGCATCTGCTTTAGGCCTGTGATTCTTTTAATGAGGTATTTCTGTGGCTTTTCCAGCTGTTGCAGATGTCTTGTGAGGTACATACCAAATGCGGCATTGTACTCTATAATGGGTCTAATGAGGGATGAGGACAGTGGGATAATGACCTCCTTCTTTCTGGATGAAAAGCCCTTAGTGATGATGTGTGGCACATAGAAGGATTTCCTGACTGTTGTGGCAGTGTGGTTATCAAAGGTGAGACCACTGTCCACCTGTGTCCCCAAGTCTCTCATCACACGGTTCGGTGTTTAGTGTACTGCCAACTATGTGATAATTCATGGGTACATGGCTTTTCTCAAAGGGGATAACTATACATTTCTTGGCATTAAGCTTGAGCATATGGCTCTGGCACCAAGCATCTGTTTCTGTAAGGCCCTTTTGTAGAATATTCACATCATTTGGGGATTCAATAATGGCTCCCAGTTTGCAGTCTTCTGCGAACTTTGTTAGCCAGAGTCCTTAGTGTTGGCCTGTACTTCAGAAAAGTAGATGCCAAACAAGACCAGTTCCAGGACTGAACCCTGGGGTACTCCACTTGTCAATTGTCTGGAGCTGGATTTGGAGTCGGCTACTTTTACAGTCTGGGTTCTGTCAGTAAGCCAGTTGGCAACCCATTGAGGGATGTAGGGATTTATGCCCAGCTTAGTAAGTTTATCTATGATTCCATAGTGGGGGAGGGTGTCAAAGGCCTTGGTGAGGTCCAGATAGGCTGTGTGGACCGCTTTACCCTCGTCCACAGCTCTGGAGACTGATTCAAAGAAGTCAATCAGGTTCAGGAGACAAGATTGGCCCTTCTAGAACCCAAACCAGGTGGGGTCCAGTGTTTGTAGGTTGCCAATGTCTTTGTTTATAAGTTCCATGATAATGTGTTCCATGCCCTTGCAGATCAGGCTCATCAGACTGATGGGACGGTGGTTCCTGGAATCCAAGGTGGATCCCCCTATGTGGAGTGGGATAACTGTAGCTGTGCGCCACTCAATGGGCATGAAGCCTGAGATGAGGTTATGATTTAACATGACACTTAGGTGAGGTGCCAGTTCATTTTGCAGTTCATGTAGTACACACCTCGAGATATCATCTGGTCCCATGGATGCTGTATTCTTAGCTTTGGAGTGTGCCGTTTCTACCTGTGTGGCTGTGATTACCGGAATTTGGCAATCTTTTTGTATTGAGATGGCCCTTTAGGGGGTGAGAGGGGGGTGAAGTTGGCACTAAATTGATCTGCCAGGATATTGGCAATATCCTTGTGATCAGTATATTGAATGCCATTCTGTTGTAGTTCAGAGCAGATCTGAGCATTGCCATTTAGATTCTTGACATAACTATAGAATGCCTTGTGGTTGTCTTTGGAGTCTTTGGCAATTTTATTTTCGTAACTAGCTTTGTAGGATTTTATGAGGGATCTCAGCTTCTTACTGAGGCTCTTAATGGAGTTTTTTGCATCCTGGGATTTTCCTCTTTTCTGCAACAGTTTCTTCCTTCTGTTGTATAGCTTGTTTATGGCAGGGGACCACCAGATTGGCTTCCATTTTTTGGAGGAGAGCGTCTTGGTTCTATTTGGATGGCACAATTCATGCATGAGTGGATGTGCTTGTACAGTGCCTTAGTGTAGGATTCAGAAGTCGAATTTTCAGCTCCCGTCTGCATGGGTGTCATGAAGTTTTGTCACTTCTGAATTGAGTAGCATGAAGTTAGCTTTGGAGAAGTTTTTTACGGAGGTTTCCTTACTGGGGGGTGGGGGATGTGATGTGGGTGTCAAGGGTGATTAGCTTATGACCAATGAGGGTGTGACCACTGGTGTGGAGCATCTATCTCCCATGTTGGTAATGACCAGGTCTAGGATATTTGAGCCCCTGGTGGGACAATGGATTAGTTGATCCAGGGTGTTGGAATTTATTAATTCCAAGAACTGTTGGGAAAAGGTGTTGGTACCGGAGTAGTTTTCCCAGTTAATGGCAGGGTAGTTGAAATCACCCAATATTAGGGTGTTTGGTTGTATCTTAATATTTTCCAGTATGTTTAGAAAGGTGTAGTGAGAATCTTCGGGCATGGTGGGGGATCTGTAGAAAGCTACAATTTGGATTGCAGTCTTACCTAGTGTTAGTTGCACCTGGAGAATTTCAGATGCATTGTGTTGGGCAACTAGCCTGGAGGTTTGAATATCCTTGGTGAATAGGGACACTCCTCAACCTTTAGTGTTTTGGTCTTGGTTTTGTGGCCGAAAAGTGTGGTAAGAATTGTAGCCTGGTATTACAGGGGTGCTCTCTGGAGCCTTGAACCAGGTCTCATTTACTGCGCAGATATTGATGTTCTCTATTTTTAGGAGTGCCTCAAGAGAGTGCATTTTGAAGTTTAGACTTCTAGCATTGAGTAGCATTACCTTCATATTTTGCATGCTTGTATCTGTTATGGTGGTGGTTTTGTCCTTTGAACCTTGCCTAAAAAAGGCACTATAGGGGTGGCAAGAGCTTTAGCCAGTAATCTGAATCCCAGGGGCAACAGGTGCAGACCATCTCTGGCAAAGCATTGTGGTTTGTCGATCATGTCGTCCCAGGCACACAGATACTGGATCCCCTTTGAATGACACCAGAAGCTTGGCCAATTGTTGAAATCCATCATTTTGTCCTTATACTGTGGTATAATTCTGGGCGAAGGCAGAATGCTACTCAGGGCTAGGGTCATACCTGCCTGGGCCATATGATCTGTGCATGATCTGTGACTGTGTGAATCAGTGTCTCTGGCTGGACTATGTCCACTAGTGCACTTGTCACACTACGGCTTCACTGAATCATGTCTTTCAAATTACATATAGACTTTATTAAAATATTTAGCTGCTGAACAGTGAAAACTTGTTTTTTAAAAGCATAACACAACATTAACCGACCTGTCAATTTGATAATATAATCAGAAAAAAATCATAATGAAATTTTGATAGAGATAGGAATTTCATAAGCTCAAGTTGATTTAAACTCCTGCTGGTATTATGATCAACATTGGTATGTAGACTGAATGTGATAAACCTATCATTTAATTAGTGTTTCAGTACAGTGATTTTTATGAAGATACAATTTCTGCAGAAATTTAATTGCATAACTATGAGATTAAAAATCACACTGTCAAAAAAGGCTTTGCTTAGTCATACATGAGTTTGTGCCATTTCTAAGAAAATCATTCTTATTTACTTAAAGGGGAAGGCATTGGTTCAAAAGGTAGAGGTGTTGAAATGTTGCTTCGTTAAAGAGTTTACTTTCGGTAAGGTTTTGTTTGTGGTGTATAAGAAGACAAGTTTAAATAATACCCTTAACTTTAAATGCAGCATAAAAGCAGACAACACTGATGTGTATAATTGTGTGTGTGTGTGTGTGTGTGTGTGTGTGTGTGTGTGTGTGTGTGTGTGTGTGTGTGTGTGTGTGTGTGTGTGTGTGTGTGTGTATGTGTGCTAGCACGCATGTGTGTGTGTGTGTGTGCGCGCGTGTGCGTGCACGTGTGTGTGTGTGTGTGTGTGTGTGTGTGTGTGTGTGTGTGTGTGTGTGTGTGTGTGTGTGTGTGTATGTGTGCGTGCATACATATGTGTGTATGCATGTGTTATGTAGAGTGCAAGTAAAAACATTCTTCAGATTCACGATTCAGAAACTCATAATCCACATTTACTTGCAGGATTGCTCAGTGCATTATTTAGGATTGATTCATAGACATCTGCAGGGCTAAACCAGTAAGAAACTATAGGTTGGAGAATGCCACATGTAAATATTCGGGGGAATGGCTCATTCAAATTATTCACATGAAATTTGATGAGAATGGAATAGCACGGTAGGGCTTTAGTAGAAATATTTCACTATTAGTATTTTCTTTTATATTACTTTTGTGCTTCTTATTGGAGTTTTTCATCCTTGGCCTCTGCTGCAAAGGGGCTCTTATGCTTAGTCAGACTATCGTAAACAAATGCAAAATAAAATAAAATGAATAAACAATAAACGTGTTTTCTTGGCATATTGTAGCACATGCTAACATATGTATCTATCATGTTTTTAGTCAGCTCAGTACTTTATTAAAGGTTTTCATTTATTATTTATTTGCTCCTTACATGTGAATTTTTTTGCAAAACATAAACCTTGTTGTATTTACGCATTTGTTTATGCTTTCACTCGTATTGCTTAGATTTGCTAAATGTTTATTGGCTGTCTGCTTGTCAAGTTTTAAGCATTTTTTTTAAATACTTATAGAATTTTGTTTAACCAGTTTTGAAGAAGTTCCTCGCTTATGGATCAGAAGGGCTTACTGATTTTTATTTTTCACAAAGCTAGCTTGTCTAAGAAAGCAGTTTAGAATTCCAGCTGGCTTTAGACAATTAGCATTGACTATTTTTTTTGCAATAAATAACTTGGTATTTCAAATCCTTTCTGTAAGTTCTGTATAAAAAAATGACTGTTCCCTGAATACCTATTCTCTCTTCAGGGTCACATTCCATTCTCATTCATTCTCATATAATTTCCTATGAAGCGCTACATTATACAGTTCCAAGTTTATTATTTTTTGTGGTACTCTTTCTTTGTTTAGCATCTTGATAAACTTTAACTAGTTTTTTTTTAGTTTGTATGTATAACCCAGCTCTGTATTTTAAAGTCACTCGTTTTGTAAGCCTTTTCACTGTTAGCATCTTTATTTACTTTTCCTTTTTCTGCGCTCTCAATTGACAGCCTTTTCCTGTTTCTGATTCTTCTTTATTCAAAATGTATATCTTAGAGTGTTTAGTGTTTCATTGCACTAACTTGATGGATCTGGATTCTTTAGGTGAAACAAGAGCTCAGCTAACAGGCAATGATAACATTGTCTAGACAATTCACCATTCACCTATTTATGCTGGACTATTTGACACTGTAAAAAAAATTGTATATATACATAGGTTCATAGGTGTGTACTAGGCTAATGGCCCTGGAGCCTTTGCAAGCCTAGCCCATAGGATTACCCTGGCATCGTGCCACCCGACACTACTTCCCAGTGCCTCTGTCGAGTAGAGCCACTGGAGTGATCCCCGGGGTGAATTTTCTATTTCACATCCACTCATCAAGATTTCTCTTGAAGAGGGCCAGTGAGACGCTCTGCTTGACATATATGGGAAGTCTATCCCATAGCAGGGGCAGTCTCTGGGTTATGAACCTGTCCCTCCATCTTGTTCTGTTGATTGTGGTAATGAGGTTGAGGTGTCTGGAGTGTGTAGTATGGAGGGGTTGGCATTTCTTTAGACGTAGCATTTCTAATAGAGCTGGGTCAGACATGGCTTTGTAAATCAAGCCGAGATCGCCTCTAAGTAGGTTAAATGAGACAGAGAATAGTTGGAGTTTTTTGAGTCTGTCCATATAGGATAAGTGTTTAAGGCCTAGGATCATCTTTGTGAGGTACTTTTGTGGCCTGTCCAGTTGTTGCAGGTGTCTAATGAGGTATATGCCAAATGGGGCATTGTACTCGACAATTGCCTTAATGAGGGAAGAGTAGATGGAGACAATGACCTCTTTCTTCCTGGATGCAAAACCCTTACTTATGAGATGTGCCACATAGAAGGACTTTCTGACCACAGTGGCAATGTGGTGGTCAAAAGAGAGGTTGCTGTCAACCTGTGTTCCCAGATCACTTATAATGCTTTCTGTATCCAGTGGACTACCGTCAGTGTGGTAATTCATGAGAACCGAGTTTTTCCCGAAGGGGATGATGACACATTTTTTTGGCATTGAGCTTAAGGTCATGGTTCTGACACCAGTCGTTGGTCTCAATGAGGCCTTTCTGCAGGATGTCAGCATCACTTGGGGAGTTAATAATAGCTCCCAACTTGCAATTGTCTGCAAACTTTGTCAGTCAGAGTCCCTTCGTGTTGGCCTGGACTTCAGAGAAGTGGATACCAAACAGGAGAAGAACTAGGACTGAACCCTGTGGGACTTTACTCATGACTCATCGACAGTCTGACTTGGAGTCGACTACTTTCACACTGTGGGTTCTATCTCTGAGTCAATTTGCAACCCACCTAGTGATATAGGGGTTGATGTCTAGCTTAGTGAGTTTTTCTATGATTCTTGAGTGGGGAATGGTATCAAAGGCCTTGGCCAGATCAAGGTAGGCTGTATGAACTTCATCCACAGCTCTGGTGACTGACTCAAAGAAGTCCACCAGGTTGAGCAGGCATGATCTACCCTTCACAAAACCAAACTGTTTGGGATCCAGAGTTTGGAGAGTCCCTATATCCTTGTTTATTATGTCCATGATGATGCACTCTATAGCTTTGCATATCAGACTCGTCAGGCTAATGGGGGATAATTCCCAGGGCCTGTAGTCACTCCTCCTTTGTGGAGAGGGATGACTGTAGCAGTGTGCCATTTTGTAGGGACATAGCCTGAGGTGAAGCTGTGATTGAACAGGGCACACAGGTGTGGTGCCAGTTCGCTCTGTAGTTCACACATATATATATATATATATATATATATATATATATATATATATATATATATAAATATATATATATATATAAATATATATCTATATAATACATGTATGTGAGGTCTTCCTAGTATGGAATAGTTACTTTAAATGCATTCTCTCTTCACTGAAGTCAGCTCTTATGATCTGTTTTAAACTCTTAGATAAGCAGGTAGGACCCAGTATTTTAGAAGCTTATGTCATCTGAATTTCTTTCGAACTGTTTCTAAATTTCACTAACTGGATTTTAGTTCTCTTTGCGTAAGTTGTCAGAGTGGACATGGCAGTTGATACTCTTTAAGTAACCTTTCATTGATAACTACTCTTTGATATCCAATTATAATATATTTTTGGAGCTTGCAGATGTTTAGGATTCTCAAGACATATCCAGTCATCATTGCTTACTGTTGACAACACTAAGTACTTTTGAAAGGGTTACACAACTGCTGTTGTTTTTTTCTTACATAAGCATTTCATCATGCCAACTCTGTATTGTGTTAATTACCTAAACTTTCCAAGTCTCATCATATATTGTCAACCATATTTTATGCAGATGTGGCCTTGAGTGTGCTCTCCATGTATTTAGTGTGACTTTTAAAAGTTAGTATGAACCGCCGCAACAGGGCTAGCCACCCAGCAGTGTAAAACCCTGGCTCGAGATGATTGTCACTGTCAAAGTGACACCTAGCACCGTGTGAAAAATGGGAAAAAGGGTTGAGGATGGAGGATGGATTTTAAATGTTAGTTCTGTTTGTCTTAACCTGTTGCATTAGGAAGTCACACAGTAGCCCTGTTGCTTCTAAGCTTTAAAAAAGACACCCACTTTACTGAAATAAAGTTTCTGATATATTATGTGATTTAAAACTCTTCACTATCCATCCACAGCCCTATTTTCCACATGGGGTCAGGGGGGGGGGGTCATATCAACAGTGATAACCATTTACAGCCAATGTTCACACTAGTGGGTGGCTAGCCCTGCTGTGGTTGTTCTTCCATACCACATGTATGTATGTACACTCATACCTATGACCAACTTAATGTGTCAAATCCACCTACTGCATATCTTTGGAATTTGTGAGGAAACTGGAGCACCCAGAGAAAACAAATAGAGTTCATATAGACCCCACACAGAAAGTACCCTAGCTAAATCGAACCAAGGAACCTCTTACTGGGAGGTGAAAGCACCAAACACTGTGCCACTGTGCACTTGTTTGGTTTAGTGAGTACATTTTTTCTGCAACTGTACAACTGTGTAATTTTTAAGAAACCTTATCATTATTTTGATGTTCATAGTATGGTGATTTATATGAGGTAGTATGACACTTTTTTATTGATATAAATTAAATACATTTCATTTTACTGGATATGTAACTTTTTGAGGAAGCATGAGTTTATGCCTCTCTAAAAGAATTTTATGTCATATTCAAGGCTGAATTATCTCACAGGAATACTTATCTACCAAATGATTTATAGAGCAAATGTAATAAAACAATCTGTTTCAATGTTTATCTTTCATTAGTATATGTAGTATCACTTTGTTTTATCAAGAAACAACATGCTAACTTAATTGCAGCCACTGATTTCATGTTTTTTATATTTTGTGGGGAACTAATTTTTTGCAGTCATCACAATATTTAAAGGCAAAGTGGAAGAAGTGGAAATACCAGTGGATAAAGTTGACATCATTATAAGTGAGTGGATGGGCTACTGTCTCTTCTATGAGTCGATGCTGAACACTGTAATTTTTGCTCGAGACAAATGGCTGGTAGGTATGCTGAATACCACGACTGATTCTGACATGTTGATTTCATACACACAGTCTTTTTATCATTTTAACCTTCTGTGTTGTGATAAGTAATGTTATGGTGATGGTGGTGTGTATCGGGGGTGAGCAGCAGAGGTGTACTAAAACTTAGATATGAGTCTGGTAACATTCTATATTTTTCAGGCTAAGAAAGTTAATCTTTGGTTATTGTTACTGTAGCATATTGTGTATTTGATTAGCGATAATAAAGGGGAAGCTGAAACTTTATGGTGCCAAACCCTCATAATTTTCTTCAGCTGACATTAAAGCTAACTATCAACAGTATAAGACCTGTATCCTTTCATATGTATATGATGGCTTTGTTGTGTAGTACAGGCATATTAATGCACAGTTCCCTGAAAGAACTATTGATATAATAATGACTTGATCAGTACATGTATATCATATATGTGCATGAGTGTTTGTGTGTGTGTGTGTGTGTGTGTGTGTGTGTGTGTGTGTGTGTGTGTGTGTGTGTGTGTGTGTGTGTGTGTGTGCGTGTGTGTGTGCTTGCACCCTTGTATACGTGTATATATATATATATATATATATATATATATATATATATATATATATAGATGCATATATCTACACACACACACACACACACACACACACACACACACACATGTTAAATAGTGAAATCCTACATCTGGCAACTCAGGTCTGGCAACAAATTTAGGTTACTTTTAAGTCTGCTTAGGATGGTATGAATTGAAAGTCTGATGGCCTGCTGATTCATCTATTTGGAATGAGAAAGAGAAATCTAGCATCATATTGCTGACCATGAGTGAAGGCATTATCATTACAAACCCTGTGCAAACCCTCAGTTTATCCATCATACTGATCCAAACATAAAATACTTCTTGCTCAGACCAATTCCTACTTGCTCTAAAAAACTATCTGCTAAAGCATTTCCTAGCTGCAGGCAACTTCCTACCTGAATATCTAAAAATAACAGCTGTAGCCATGGCATATCACATTTCAATACCAAAAATAGGTTCTTCCTTGAATGGCACATCCTTCCCATTTGAAAAAAAGCCTATATACATCTGTTGCACAAAGGTGGAACATCTGACTACTCCAACAACAGCCCAATTGCAATCTTGTCACCATTATGTAAAATCTTGGAACAATGCAGTCATTCCCAACTAATCCACTATCTATCCACTATCTGTCCACTAATAATCTTCTCTCCCCCACACAACACAGCTTCCACCCTAACCACAGTACCATGGCTACTCTACTACAATTCACAGAAACTATTGTCAAAAACTGTAATACAGGTAATTGGCTCTCTTCCATATTCCTTGACATATGGAAAGCATTCAATACTGTCTCACGTAAAACTTTCCAAGCTTAATCTGTCCTCCTTCACTCTCTCCTGGATTGATAACGATCAAAGCAATAGATATCAGGCAGTTAAATGGCAGCACAGATACTTCTTATTTCTACCCGTCACAGTCAGTATACCGCAAGGATCCATTTTAGGCCCATTCCTATTTAACATCTAAACATATATCCATATCTCAATGTCTATCTCTATCTATATTTATTTATTTATTTTTATTTATATTTTATTTTACATTTGTTGACCGGGCTAGTCTAGCTGGATATGTGTCCATTTTCAGTAGAGGCCCGGGGAGAAATGCTCCAAGATAAACTAAGTGAAAAACTTAAAAATCATTTTAACATAGGACTAGAAGAAGAATAAGACATATTGAGATATACATTGCAAATTACAAAATAAAACCTTGGAAGGATAAAAAATAATAAGATAACTATGTAGCTGCATACATTATGTACCATGCTTCTAGCAGGTTATAATGTAAAAATCAGAGAGGACAAAGCAAAGAGCTTTAGTGCTAGAATATTATAACAAAACAGTGTGAAATGCAGGTAATTATACAATAAAGAAGGACAAGTGATGAAAGAGTAATTATGTAAAATATGCAACTAGAGTATAGAAGAAAGAACATCTTCTGTAAAGAGAATTTAGAGAGACAGGGGATAGTATGGCTAGAGAGAGAAACTTTGTCTAACAGTAAAAAACTTTGTTTACTAGAAAAGAAAATGTCTTTGTTCTTGAGTAGTATAAAAGGTGGTATTTATAAGTTAAGAATATAAAATAGTACATATGTAGTCATTAAAGGCAGAAACTTAGGTAAATCTGTTGGCTAGATGCCTAGTCTGGTTTAGAACAGGGGCACAGCTAATGTGTTGCTAGGTAAAGTTTCAGTTTGTTTTTGAAAATTGAGGGAGAGGGGAGAGAGGAAAGATCACTGGGGAGAAGATTCCAAGTTTTTCCAATAGCATTAGAAAAGAGAGATTCTCCAGCCTTGTTATTGGGTTTAGAGGTATGTACAAGGTTTTTGTGAGAGGAACGTATGTATTTCAGATTTATATATGGTGTGATGACGGTGGATAGAATAAGAGTAGAGGATGGTTTGTAAAGGGTTTTATGGGCAATGGTTAGTTGGTGGAGTTTAATCACGTTTTGTAGTTCCAGCCATCCAAGCTGTTTTATATTTATGCAATGGTGGGTTCTGCAGGGGTTACCTGTAGCAAACCTAGCAATATTGTTATAGGAAGTTTCCAACTTGCTAAGGTTCTTTTTTGAAAGGTTAGTAAAAATTGTTGATGCATAGAGGAGAGTAGAGATTAGATGAGTGTGCACTATAGTTGTTCTAGCAGTGGGGGAGAGGAAAGGTCTAATCCTATATAGGGAGCCTAGTTTTTTGTTGACAGTTTTTATTGTATTATTGATATGAGTGTCAAAATTCAGGTTGTTATCTATGATAATGCCCAGAAGTTTGGTGGTTGGGTCTGGTGATATAATGGCACCATTGGTGGATGAAATTGAGAAATCCAATGGAGAGGAATTATGAGTTGGAGTAAAGAGGAGGAGTTTAGTTTTATTAGGGTTCAGAAGAAGGCAACACTGTGTAAACCATTGTTCAACTATGTTAAATGTGTTCTGAGTAAGAGAGAGAAGTTCAGATTTGGATTTGGCTGAACATAAGAGTGTGGAGTCGTCAGCATATTGTATGCAAGTGGCTTGGGGGATGGCTAGATGAAGGTCATTAATGAAAATTGAAAAGAGGAGAGGCCCTAGTATGGACCCCTGAGCGACACCTATGGTAACTGGTTGAAGGGTAGAAAGTGTCTTATTCTAGATTACTGCTTGTTGTCTTTTATCGAGGTAGGACTGGAACCATTTTATGGAAGGTGTATCTAAAGAGAGAATCTGGTGATTGACCATGTCAAAAGCTTTAGACAGGTCAATGAAGAGTGCAGAGGAAAGGTAATTAAAGTTGCATTTTTTATTTATACAATCTGTAAAGGACAGGAGGGCAGTGGTAGTGCTATGCGAGGGTCTAAAACCATGTTGTCAGCTGGAAAGTAAGTTATTTTGGGTTAAGTGTTCAAGTAGTTGCTTATGGACGCATTTCTCCACGATCTTTGCCAGAGGTGAAAGAAGGGCAATAGGACGGTAATTAGAGAGTTCATTGGATTATCCGCCTTTATGAAGAGGTATGATATGAGATACTTTCCATAAGATGGGTATTTGACCTTCAGTGAGAGTCCTATTGATCAGAATAGAAATGGGATAAGCTATAGCTTTGGCTGATAGTCATAGAAAGTCGGCAGGTAGTTGGTCTGCTGAAGGAAAGCATGGTTTAAGTTTTTGTAATAGGGTCAGAATATATGAAGTTGGGATGGGTTGCAAATGAAAAGGAGGAGGTGGGGTAGAGTTATAGGAAGGGAGATTAAAGATATTGGGTGATAGCTGAGAAGCTAGAGTTTGGATTGTATTAGTAAAATAGGTATTAAATAAGTTGGCTGTATTGATGAGGTTATTATGGTCAGTATTTTGAGGGTTAGGAGTGGATGATTTACCTGGATGGAGTAATTGGCTAATGCTAGTCCAGAATTTATGTGGGTTGTTTTCATGTAGGTAGCAATTTTGTTTATCTGAGAGTTTAGCTTTCTTAGTGTCATTTCTTAGTTGTCAGCTGGGTTTTTAGTCATTCTCCATTTTGCCCAATATTTATTTCTAAGGTGCATTTTGTGTTTAGTTAATTTAGAAAGCCATAGGGCAGACTTGGTTTTAACACTAATAGATCTGGTTGGTGCATGTTGGTTAAGAATGGCTAGGAAGTTAGAGTTAAAGTAATTGATGGCTTCTTCTAAAGGGAGATGTTTTAAAGGAGACCAATTACAAGTTCTTAGTTCTTTTTCAAAGAGCTCAGAGTTAAAGTTCTTTTTGGTTCTGATATTTTTAACAGATGTTGAGTTGGGAGTGAAGGTTTTGTGCCTAATAATATAGGTGAGTGAGTGGTCACTTATATTATCAGGGAGGGTTCCTGAGTCATAGTTATTGGGGTGATTGTTGATAAGAATCCAGCCTAATATATTTGATTTTTGGCTAACTTTATTGGTCCTGGTGGGGTATTTAATGGTTTGTGAAAAGCCATATAGGTTAATATGGGTTGTAGGGAGGCTGCTACAGTAGCAATTCCAGTCAATGTTCATATCTCCCAGAATTATGGTTTCTTGGGTAAGTGTTGGGATAGCCAACAAAGAAAATGTTCCATAGTGGCAATGTTATTGCCAGGAGGAAGATACATACAGATGATATTGATAGATTTAGCATTGTTAATCTGAAGTTTGGCAATGAGAATTTCAGCATTAGTATCTAGCGGTAATTGACAGTTATAGGTGGATAGCTGTAGGCCTGATTTAAATAGAATAGCTACTCCTCCACCCTTCTTAGCTGCTCGGTCAAGTCTTAGTATGTTATATCCAGGTGGAAGGATTTAATTGTCTTTGGTAGCAGGTTTTAGCCAAGTTTCCATAAGACAGAGGATATCACAGGCATATAGTTCTACTAGAGCTTGGAGTTGGGATACTTTGTTGTTTATGCTACGTATATTGAGATGGGCTAGTTTGAGGGAGTTAGACAATTTATTAGGGGAATTAATAGGGTAGTAATTTTCATTGGGGAGAGTGGGAAATGTTTTATTTGGACCTGGGTTAGGATGGATATCTCCATCTTTTAATGAGAGTAGTAGTTCCATATAGCTAGGGTTATTGACTTTGTTATATAAAAATGGATTTTTTCTGGAATTGAGTATGTTATATTTGATATGTGTTATTCTGTGATACTTTGTGAATAGGTAGTTGGGTGAAGATGTTATATTAGCATGGCTAAGAAACAGTGGTAGCAATAGAGCATTAGTTTCCTTGTTAGGGTAGTGAAGTTTAGGATGAAGGGGATATTCATAGGTGGTGAGTAAATATGATAGGGTAAAAAGAGAATAGTAGTAGTGGTGTGAGTAAAAGTATGATATAAAGTGTAGTTGGTGGTTTATACATTGTACAACAGTTATTGGATGTATATAGGTAAAGTTTGTAAGTAATGAAGAGTGAGGATAAAGGAGTGAGAAGGTTAAGGTATGGTAGAAGGATGTGTATGGAGAAGTTGGGTCAGAGAGACAGAAGAGTGGAAAGTGTTTTGGGATAAGTGGGAAAGGAAGAGGTGTGGTTATCCTTGTCTAGGTGTAATTGGAGAAGAAAGAGGTGTGGTTAAGGTAGTATAAGAGTAGGACCCTTTGGGTGGGTGGGAATTGGGGGTAGGGAGGGGAGCGGAGTGAGCCTGCAGGGCCAATGGAGCGGGTTAAAGACAAATCCTGAAGCAGTAATCAGGAAACAATCAGCATGACTGACTCCAAAGGTGAGTTTAAACAAAGCCAGGTAAGGGAAAAGGATAGAGAGAAATAAACCTAGAAAGGGTGGGTAAGGACAGAGGAGTAGAGGGTAAAGTTGGAGGACTAGTTATAAGGAAAGGGACAGCAGTAGACTAATTATTGTGAATGTCTGAGGCTAGGAGACAGGTAAGAGAGAAATAGCTGAGGTAAGGTCGCCCCCTAGTGGGCAGGTCTGATAAATTGCAGGCTAGGTAAGAGAGGGAGTTTGAGTTCTACAAGGGAGGCTAGAAAGACAGGGAGTAAATTTCCTTTTAGTTTAAAAAAGAGGATGGGAAGACAGTGTCTAAGGTGAAGCAGGGGGTGGGGGGGGCTGCTGGCTGTCCTAGCTCAGGGCTTTTTCTAACCTATGTAGCAAAGGAACCATAGTAGAAAGACTTTCTGGCAAGAAATTAGTCCACAAACATACTCTGCTGGTGTCCATTCGAGAGGGATTGAAGGGTAGCTTATTCAGTAAGGTGAGCCTCCGATAAATGGAAGGTCTTTTAGGTTCCTATACTTTAGTGCAGGATACACAAGATGGGCAGGTAACTTGAGGAGGCAAGAGATAGAGAAGGAATTGATGAGAAAAAGTAGATTATCATAAAGCAAGATGAGCTTCCTCGTGCATTACACTATCAACAGAAATAGATACATTTCTAGTAATTTACAGTTCTAAAACAAAATAAAAACAAGAACCTTATGCAGAAGGGTTCATCAATTCACAAGAAACAATATCAGTAGATAACAATTTATCCTTCCAAAAACCTTATTAACACCAGTGTAAAGATATTAGAGCTAAGTTTTATACACATAGTATTGTAGCAGTTTAAATGAAATAGGAATTAGACCTTGGGAGATATTTCAGACTGTAGTTTTACACTCTTAGTATTACAGCAGTTAAAACATGGCAATTGAAGATATGACATACTTAATTACAGTACAACTTAGTCATGTTAAACAATTCAGCAAGAGCTAATACAATGCACTGCAGTAGTAAAATAGCGTGTTGAGCATTCACTTAAAATATTAGTCTCGCACAAATACAGTACAAGGTTGGTTTCAGGGTAGAAGAGTAAGCAGCGGTGTAGTGCACTATTTAGGGATATACAAAAGCCATATACAGGCTTCAAGGACCCGTGTAAAAGCAGAACACGCTGCAAGAAGGGTCCGCTTGAGTAAGAGAGAAGAGAAGTTAGTTTAGTTAGACTTTATAGTAAGCCAACATAATGAAACCATTCTCTTCACCAAGTCAGTTGCACAGGATATTCAGACCCCTTTTACGAGTAGTCACTACTAAACAATGTAGTAAGAAAACATAGACAAGAAGACACCAATTTACACTAAAAGCGACTGCACTAAAGTACTCAGTATGCCAATAGTGTAGCTATAAAAACCTTATGCTTGCACCGGATACTCCTTTAAAGGGAGACACACTCAGGGAAGGGTCCAGTTATATAGGAGAATAAAGCTAGAAGCTTAAAATCAGTTATGGCACTTCAAAGCCTAAAGTCAGTTAACAACTGCTTGAAGGCAGCACAAGGACAGAAACGGACACACTGAGCAAAAAAGCAAGTATTGCCGTATAATATAAAGGGATTATTTCATTACATCAATGTTCAACATACTAGCTATATTGATGCATTAAAAACACTTTTAAGTGGAACTATCCAGCTATTCCAGTCATCAAAGGTCCGTGAGAAAGCAGAACCACTCCAAGTAAGGTTTGCTTATTGGGGAGTAAGAGGATTAAAAGTAAGTAGCTGTAAAAGTACTAAGCCAAAGCCGGTTATCAGCTGTACACAAACCTAAAGTCAGTTATCGGCTGCTCAGGAAGTAGTACTATAATGTCTTCAGCCAAATGTACAAGCGAATACAGCAAAATTGCATAAAGATGCACTAAAAACACTCTTAATTGGCACTATCTACCTTTCCCGGTGTCAGAGGTCCGTGAGTAAGCAGGACCACTCTAGGTAAGGTACGCCTATGTAGGAGTTAAGGGGATTAGAAAATGAGCAACTAAGAAAGTACACCAAACCTAAAGCCGGTTATCAGTTGTACACCAAACCTAAAGCTATCTATATCTATATCTATAAAGTGACCTACACAATGCTGCCAAACATGCCACACTAATGCAATTTGCCAATGATTCCAAGTTCGCTCATCTGTAGTGCCCCAAAACTTCTGAAAACTACAAGAAAGTGCCCAAGAATCTTTTTCTTCAATGGAACCATGGCTAGACAACTCCCAGCTGTTATTATTTACCTCTAAAGCATCATCCCACAATAAAATCTCATGTAACATCACTTCATCCAATAACACAAAAATACAGCAGGTCCCTTAGAACAAACTCTTGGACTAATAATTGATGATAACATGGAGTGGAGTTTGTCATTAATTACCAAAATGCTATAAAAACACCACAAACTTGATGTATTAAGTAGAAATAAACTTTATCTGTCAGTCAGAACAAGAAAAACAAAAGCTAAGACCTACTTATTATCTGCTGCACTCTATACTTCCCCACTATTTGCTAACTTACAACATCACATAAACAGAACAATGCACCATGTTACCATGAAATAGTGAGATTTGCATCAAGTATTCACTTCAGAACACATCAGTGCATAGCTCTTAAACATTTTAACTGGACAGCACTCACAAATCATCTCAACTATTGTTAGCTCCTACTTCTTCATAATATACCACTCAAAGGCATGCTCCAACAATATTGTCTATCAAGAACTCAGACTGCACTCAAAGGACAAACAACTGCTTGCCATATCAAAATCACATAATGCATGAGAAGACTGTTTATACTCCTGCTGTGTTTACAGCCCCTGGCATGATCTCCCACCCAAACTCAAACAACTAGAAAATCCAAACACTTTCAAAAAATAGCTCAGGGAACGTTACTTATTAACTGGCTACACAGCTGTAAATCTCCAGGCTAATTACGCCATCAACAGCCATGTATACCTTCCAGTATTATTTTCTTAATGCTAACTCTCAATTCTTGCCCTCACTGGGTAAAATAATTTAGACCCTTCCACCTGTTTTACCCAATGCAAGCCATTACACTGTTCATTGAAGCACTACTTCCAAATATGACATTCTTTTTAATCCTTATATTCCTGCTTATGCAACTCCATAAATGTAAAAATGCAATGTAATCTATTTTTATTATGTTACTTACTCTGATTTAATGGTCTGTATTCTGAGTACCATCACTAGATTGTCTGCATAAATCTTGTACTGTTACTATTGTATTGTAATTGTCACTGTTTTGGAGCTTTTCTCCCTGGGCCTCCACTGAAAATTGAGCTTCTCGCCCCATCATACTTCCCTAATGAACAAATGTAAAATAAATACATCACATTCGGTGTTACCACCTTTTAAGTGGTATGTCCACCTACCAGAGTCATAGCTCGAGCCATGCATGCCTGCCATCATGTTGCTGTATATAACAACTATGGAGGAAGGTCAATGTAGATGAACATCCACGCAAGAATCTCTCTGCCACCACTGTAGGTATTACAGAACACTGATAGCATGAGCATTACTGGCAGGCTCTGAACAAGAACTTCAGCAAATGTTAGGGGAATGGAATACAAAACTGTAGCCGCAGGATGAAACTGAATGCAGATAGACATCTAACATCTTTCTAACAGACGTTAGAAACTCATGCATCTGGAGCATTTCTCCCCGGGCCTCCGCTGAAAATTGGCTTCATTCCAAGTCGGACTTTCCCAGTTAACAAATGTTAAATAAATAAAATAAATAAAAAAATAAAAATAAAGATAAGACAATTGTGATGGTAGAAATGAGGAAAATTAGCAGAAGGTGAAAATCGAGATAGAAGGGAAATAGTGCAACAGGTTCACAGTTTCAAGTATCTTGGAGTGGCGGTTAAGAAGAAGTTAAATCTGAAGTCATAGTAGAATCAGAGAGGCTGCATCCAATTATCCCAGGAGTGTCAGGGGTATAGTGTGACAGCAAAATGCCAAAGAAAGATAAAAGTGCAAAACAGCAGTGTGAGCAGCATTATTACTGTATGATACAGAGACATGGGCAGTGAAGGTAGAGCAGTTGAATAAGCTAGACATGATGGAGATGAAGTGCCTGAGATGGCTGGTAGAATGCACAGTGTGTGATAGATAAAGAAATTATGACATCAGAGCAGATGTCACAGTAGCTCCAATTGCAGAGATGGTCAAAGAAAACAGATTACTGTGGTTTGTGCACATGTGCAGGAAAGCAGAAGGCAACCTGATAAAGAAGATTTGATTGGGCCAGTTGAAGGAAAGAGGAAAGGAGGGCATCTAGCAAACAGATGGATGGATTGTGTGAGAGAAGACCTGTGACAGGCAGGCATAACTAACAAAGAAGGTAGGAGAGTGCCATGGAAAGATGGCATCCATTGACATGACACCCCAACCTCATGTAAAGAAATAGGATAAATGGGGTTGATGATGATGGAATTTGTAAATAGAGGAGGCAGAAACAGGCAGTTCATAAGTCCTTTGTCCTCTGCTCTTGCAATATGCCATTTCATTCTTCTAGATATAAGTGAGCTGTAAATGTGGTTGTTAGTAATCTTCATTTGAGGAACTGAGCACTGTTGAGTGATGGGGAGAAAAAGAGAGTGAGAGAGATACAGGCAGACAGACAGACAGACTGGTAATCACCATCAATGGGATAATCAAAAGTAGGCTACGTTGTAAGGACATAACTCCTCTATGAAAGAATTGTAAAACGTATAAAGTTAAGTTTATCTGACAGCAGAATCACTTTGATTGGATCTGTTATGCTGAATTAAATGCATGTAAGCAGGAGATAATGAATGAATGCTAGTTAATCACAGCAGTTGGGAGGCAGTGGGGAGAAAATATTATATTTTAAAATGGACCTTCAACTGAGAGTACAATGCTTTTTCAATAATTTTAGCCAGAAGTAAAAGAAGAAAAAATAGTTTGAAAGGCTAACTGTTTTGGGCAGGAGAACTGTGGCCAAGTACTCCAAGAATGCAGAAAATGCAGCATTTTAAATTATTTATTGATGATCTGTGACAGAGGGACTGCTCTAACAGTTCACAAACCCTGATGAATTTAGCCCAGTCAAATAAATAAATAAATAATGAAGTAACCTGAAGACTATCCAAGCTGTGAAGTTTGGTGGGGGCACAGAGCTTGAATCCACATCAAACTACTAAGCAATGAATTCAACACATTTTTCTGCAATGTTACCTGGAGATACTATCTGTT
This sequence comes from Protopterus annectens, assembly GCF_019279795.1. Classification (NCBI taxonomy): domain Eukaryota; kingdom Metazoa; phylum Chordata; order Ceratodontiformes; family Protopteridae; genus Protopterus; species Protopterus annectens. Next base: position 175,133,562 of record NC_056745.1, on the reverse strand, counting down.
GTCCAATGCTCCATGGGAATATTCCATTGGAAGTTTTAGCTCTTCTGTCAAATGACTGACATTCTGGCACAATTGTCTAATAAATGATTCATCTCCCAAGTCCCTGGTTAGACTTGTCATGGGTACTAGAACATGTCAGAGATTTGGGATGCATGGCTAGGCTTAAAAAGACCATTGTGGCTGTCAGCCTAGTAAACACCTATGAACCTATAACAGGGTTCGCTGCCTTCATTTATGGAATATTGCTTTAGTGGCTTTGGTGAGATTTTTAGCATTTATTCCCAGCAATGCACTATTCCTTCCACAATGCTTCTTTTCTTTCCAAAGCTTAGTGTAGTTGCAAGTGCTTCTTCAAGTCATTTTTGTCAGAACACTAATTCTTGTTTTGCAAACAGAGCATTTTTCAGCAGTAAATTGAATATTGAGCAGGTTTTCCAGACTTGTTATGCAGTCTAATTGACAAAGCACACAACTGCAAACAGTAATCAGTCATGAATTCCAATATGAAAAGAAAACAGCTTGTCATGTGTAAGTTACTGAAAACACCTTGAGCAGAATTCTGAAAGGCTTACTACTATGTGTAAGCCTTAACTTGGAAGGTTTCCATATTGCAGTAGCCCTTCCCAATCTGGAGACAATCTCTTGATACAGTTTTCTTCTGGTGGAGGCTGTAACATGGAGGACAGTCTCGCTTGGGAAGCAGCATGGTAATACATTAGACTGGGGGGGGGGCAGCTAATGCTAATTAGTCATGTGATCTCTCCAGGAAATGGTGTCAGCTCCGTATTAACTTGGCAGAGCAATTCAGAGAATTGACCAATTAGCACTGATCCAGAGAATTTATTTGAATCCCAGGGCTTCTTTCTTAATCTTTTTTGTTATAAATACAATGTAACAATACTAGAATCACTACGATGAATGGGGCAGTGATACCTGGTTTGGCATGTCTGCAAGGACATTTAATAAAAATGGGCATTTCTGTCTTTGAATTTGGTTGTATAAGTTGTATAAAGATACTTTGACTTAAGGGATCAGTTAGGAGTCCTACATATAGTGGTTCCCAATGTGTATGGAAAACACACAATGTGATTATTTTGTTATAAATGTGAAGATGGCAGATTATATCTCTATTTCAGTTATTTAACCCTGAAAGATAAGTGAAATGATAACATACAGCAGAAACTACAGGTTTCATAGGATTAACAATTATGCAGTCATATATAGATCAGCTTGGCTTAGATTCAGATGTGTTAGTGGAAACCGCAACTGGATAAGTATTGTACTCCAAGTTACTAGCAAAAGGGCTCCACCACTAAGTGTAGACATGGATTTCCTTTATAGGTTCATAGGTTCATAGAAGGTCAGTAAGCTAATGGCCCTAGAGCCCTTACATACCTAGCCATATTTATCCCGTTACCCCAATTGTCAGTGGCTAGGTAAGTGAATTTCACAGAGATAAGGGTCTATTGTAGTTAATACTGACTTTCTCTGTCTAGGAGGGACATGGACACCACCCCAGGAGTGAATATGAAGTCACCTATCCATTGATTTTGGTTGCATTTGTAGAGGGTCATGGAGGGGCTCTGTTTTACATGAATTGGAAGCTTGTTCCAGAGAAGTCACAGTTTTTGCAAGACATATCTATCTCTCCCGCATGTCAGAGACTAAGTTTAGATCCTTGGAGCAAGTGACCTTCATGCAGTTTGATTTACAAATGTGTAGCATTTCCAACAGGGCTAAGTCAGAGAATGCCCATGTAAGCCAAGCACAGATCAACCCTCAGCAACCCGTAGGAGACAGAATACAGTGAAAGGGCTTTCAGTCTTTCCACACAAGACTTATTTTGTGTACTCCGTAATTAATTGGTGATAAATTTCTGTTGTTTCTGTAATTGTTGCAGGTGTCTGGTGAGGTAGTTATTGGTCTGATGAGGACCAGGTATTATGGAATTATAACATCCTTAGATCTAGATGTGATGCCTTAGCCTATAAGATGTGCCACATAGAAGGATTTCCTTACTATTCTAGATACATGATGGTCAAAGTTGAGATTGCTGTCAACCTCAGTACCCAGATCACATACCACTGGGTCAACTGTTTGTGGGGGGTGCTGTCTATAATGTAATTAGCAGGGATTTCAGCTTTCCCAAAGGGAATAAGAATGCCTTTTTTTGCATTTAGCTTTAATATGTGGCTTTGGCAACAGCCATCTGTCTGTGTTAACCCTGTCCACAGTAATATTAACATCATTGACAAACTCAATGATTCCTCCCAATTTGCAGTCATCAGCAAACTTGGTCAGCCACAGGCCATCTAAGTTTGCCTGGACTTCTGAGAAATAAATTCCAGATAGAGTTGTTGGCACCATTTATCATAGGTAGTGGGATGATGTGATCCACGTTCAGCTTTGTTTCTTTTAGTTAGATGTAGTAGGAACCAAGTCAAATGCATAGTGCACAACAAATTATTAAGAATCAAAGTTGTGTACTATGTGGTTGATAATCCAATGAAACCTGAAAGAACCAGTATTTGTAGATTTTTTTTTAGTAAGGGCTATGATATTAGGGGATATTATGAACCCAGCCATGCTTCAGAAGAGGCATAGTTGTTTCTGACACTGAATCAAGGCATTTAGTCACTTATGTGGTTAGCAGAACTAGTAATAGGCCACACATAGGCCCAAAGACTGAGCTGAATATAATCTACTACAATATGGGTGATTAATGCCACAATAAACAGATGAGAAAGTTGAGCATAAAAGCATGGAAGTTCATTCATATTGTTCTAGAGAGAAGTCATGTTCCCTCTAAACAGATAAGAATGATGCTTAGTCCATGGTGTACAACTTGACATACTATCTTATCCAGAATGTCAGTATTTTGATGCAGAGGGAAAAACTGACAACCATAAGTATACTAGTAGTTCCCATAATCTTAGTTATCTACTGTGTCCATAGATATGCATCAGCTGTGCTAGTTAGCAAGGTAATTAGGAAATGTGTGGTGGGGCAAGCAAACTGGTAACTGTTTAAGGAGGTCAGCTCTTCAGGTGGGTGGGTCTGGGGTGGACAGAGATGTGCTCTTCCCCCTCCTTCCATAGGCAAATGACAGGAAGGATCTGTCTATAGGAAGGTCTGGAGTACTAAATCACTCTGACTATTCCTAAGCAAGGATAAATCCTGCAAAGTACCTGTGAAGACTGGTAGAGATGGGTGAAGGCTGTGAGCCTAGTCAAATAGAATTTGATACATAATTCTATCATTTGTAAATATGAAATGTTGAAATACAGGCTTGTTTTCTTAAATGAAAGAATATGCTGTGAAATGTTGAACATTGCCCTCTGCTGTAAAGAAAGCTAAGTCAAGCATCTCTTGTCTGTCCTTTGAAACTGAAATAATTTCATGACTGTCTTTGATGTTTACAATTCGTCTCTGGCCGGGCTAGATGAAGGCTTCCTGCCTATAGTTTTAAGGCTAAAGTTAATGACCAGAATTTACATATGGAATGTCCTTTATTGCTCTGGTTTCTGCCTAGGTGCAAAATAATGTAAATGCAGTTTCTATCAGCCTGGGAACACCAGGAAAGTGTAACAAAATGATGTAATGGGAATCAGGACTGCAATAGCAATTTAAACAGAGAGAATCAGAAGGCATTAAGCATTTTTGTCATCATCCAACTCACAGCACTACCTTGCTCATATGTAAGTTATCTTAGACTTGTATTTTCTTTTAGAAATAGCTAGGAACTAGAAAGATTCGACTAAGTGTTTTTCTGTGATGTCAGAACGGTACTACTGAATTATTTTAAGTATTTCTGTGTGATCTCTAAACTCTTGACTAGCACTGTGTAGTAAGAAGTATTATCTTGTGTTTTTATTGTTTATTATTAAATATTTTAAAACCTTTCAACTGTGGCTGTTTTGTGTAGAGATAATGTAAGCTCTAGACTACATTGCATAGTTATAGAGTTTACTGTCCAAGTCACTCTAAATAAGCCTTGACTGTTTAGTAGTCACAACTACCAATTGGATAATAATATTGCACAGTAATAATTGGACACCATTTTAAGGGCCTTTGAGTAGCTGATAAGTATTGTTGGGTGGTGGCAAGTGGAACTACAGTATAGTCTGGGAGAAAGGGGCACAGCTGGAGAAACTGTGCCAGCCTTCTCAAAGAGTGTCTGTGTGGTTGTGTGTGTGCATGTGTATGTGACAGCTACTTGGGCAGGAACATGAAGCACTGGTTGGACAGAGATGATGCTAGAGGTTTTAGCTTGCCCACTAAGCTGAGATCTGGACCCTATAGCTGTGCCAGTGGGGAGTCTTATTGGAGACCTGGAGAGCAAGGGAGCGACCAGCCCAGGACTGACTTTTGTCTTTGTGTGATCTTAAGGGAAATTGCACTTTACTGAGTGTATTTGTTATCTTTCCTCATATATGAGACACCCTCTCTGGTGTTAGTGGTGAGGATTGAGGCTCCTTAATAGCTGGGCCAGGGCACGGGCATCACAGTACCAATCAAATCAGCTTCAGTTTGATGGAAAACAGTTTAATGCTGTTCTTATTCCAAAGCCACTGACTGTAAAACTAAAAGATATAATAAAATTACATTTTAGGCTATCTCAGTCTTTTGTACAGGTTAAATAAACTTTAGGTAGGTTGCACTGCAAGTTTCAAATATGAGGAAAGACCAAAAGAGCCAGAACTAGTGAAATCATTTTATTCATTACAACTCAATGATTATTTTTAATACATTGCTTGTTTTTATTCACTTTAGCAGCTTTCAGCTCTACTTTTATTGAGGCTGTTTCAGGATCTGAACTTCCAATCTAAAGCCTACACTCAGTTAATAAAATTTAAAATATTATTTTAATAAGTCACTTAGTAGAATTTGTTGTGTAGCAAGTAACTAAATACAATACAACTAGCTGTTTTCATTGCTTAATTTTCTAAACAGCATGATAAAATGAAGCATTGATCAATGTACACATTAGTTAAGTAGAATTAGTAACCACAGCAAGCATTCAATTTTAGAAAAGGATCTATTATGCAAGGTGCAGAGGGATGGAGCCCTTACTGTGGCACAGGTGACCTTAGAATGGCTAGTGGACATGGTCCCCGTGTATTTGGCTGTGAAATAGTAATGAGTGGCATTTTGATCACTCACCTCTTCTTTTGGGTGGGAGTAGATTTTCCTTCTAGATGTACAACTCATGGGAGTTAGCAAGAAATATTACTGCTGCCACAAAAAGCCACACAACTGGGAAAATGTAGTAGCAGACTGCATTTTAGACAGAAAATTCCACATTAGTGCTATTGCATGCTGGTGCACAGTCGTGGGTATCAGCAGATGATTGAATAGCAGTGCCCACCTTGCAGACATCAACAAAGTTGGTCAATCACACTTTAGAGATATTGGCTTGGATATCTGCAAAATAAATTCCAAACAGGAGAGGATCCAGCACTGCTCCCTGTGTATGCCACTAGTTACAATTTTATCTTCAGAGTGGTTGCCAGCAACTCTTCTTACTATGAATCTGTTGGATAGCTGGTTGCCGTGCATCAGACAACATAGGGGTTTACATTAAGTTTGTCTAAGTTTTAATAATACCATCAGGGGTAGGGTGTCCATAGCCTTGGTCAGGTCAATATAAGCAGTATTCAAATAGGGACCACCGTCAATGCCTCTGTAACTTTTTCAAAGAAATTTGCTAGGTTCAGAAAACAGGACCTGCCCTTCACAGGTAGCAAGCTGAGTGGGGTCTACATGAGTTAAGATGTTTATATCTGCATAAATGAGGTCTGCTATGATACTTTCCATCGCTTTGCACATAAAGCTGATGAGGCTGATGGGCCTATATACCTTGGGTCTGTAAACAGCCTACCTTTGTTGTAAAGATGGTCATAGTGGCTATAAAGGTATGAGGGACAATCCCAGAATTTAGCCTAAGGCTGAACAATTTACGTAGAGGGTCAAGCAGTGCATATATGGCACTGATGAGAATGCACCCTGGTATGTTTTTTCTCCCATAAAAGCAGTATATTTACCCTTCAATATGGATTTTAAGACTTGTTCCAAGGTGACTACAGGAAAAACTAAAATTTCAGGGACAGTGGTCACAACAATGCTGGTAGGTTGGGTAAAGTTACCACTAAATTTGTCTGCTAATATATTGGCTATATCCTTGTATCCTGTATCCTTAGTGGCTATATCCTTGTATCCTGTATCCTTATTGGCTATATCCTTGGATTGGCATGTGTGATATTATGGATGATCTCAGTGCATTGTTATACTTTACTGCTCAATTTCCTCATATAATTGAAGAACGATTTGTATGTTCCTATGTTGCCTTCAGTATACTGTGCATTATGTTTTATAATAGTTTTCTTATGATCCTTGCTGGCATGTTTCAGTGTGGACTCGAGGTAGGGAGATGGAGATTTTTACATTATTTTCCTTCCTTTTGATATACAGTTTGTTATTTGCGGAGTTTCACCAGAGGTATACTTCTGCATTTACCGTTATATTTAAAGGGCACAGGTAGAGACTTTTATATGCAGTTGTTTAGATGCTGGTAAAAGTTGGACATGAACGTGGCAGCCCTCTCAGTTGGGTCCATTTGCTCTGGATTGCTCAGAGTTCTGTGCATGTCTTCTATAAAATGAAGTAGGTTTGCCTGGGAGAAGTCCCTAAAGACAGTTTCATTTGGGATTAGGATGGTACCATTAATACTGACAGAAGGTAACAAATTTGTGGTCAGATTTAAATAGGGATGTGGAGATGCTTGATGAAGTACAAGTGTGGGGCTCGGTTTATATGGACAAGGTCAAGGATATTAGAGTCTCTAATGGGTTTCTCCAGTTCATTTATATTAAGAAAGTCTAGGAAATGCCAAATGTGTCCATTTTTAAAGGTGCAGATCTGCCAGTCAGTGCTTGGGTAATTGTAGTCCTGTCTTAGTAACATTTCTGTGGTGAATCATCCACATTTGATAAATCACCTGCTTTCCCTTAGCTATACTCCTGTTACATCAAGAATGGATTAGTCCAATGCAATTATACCAGGGCATAAATGAAGATGATGACAGCACCACCACCATCAGCACCACTACCGTATTTCTCCATAAATAAGACCTAATCAGAGAATAAGGCCCACCATGGTTTTCCAGGGTGGTCATGATATAAGCCCTACCCCAAAAATAAGCCCCAGTTAAGATCGTCAACAACACATGATGGGCGTGTTGAATTATAAAATAATAATATTATTGACACCCATTGACTGAGGTCATCATACTCTGCTTGCCATTTTTGGACCATTCAGACACCCAACTTATACTCTTTGCAGAAAGTCGTAAGATTCTTTCCTCGGGAGTCCTCCACGATTCTTACTGTAACCCTAATCCTCACTCACACTTGACAGTTGAGATCCTTGGCTCATAAACACTGGCAAGTGTACTTTGGTCAAAGTACAGACAATGCACGTAAAACATGTGCACTTGATAACGAACGTGTGTGGTTTTGTCTTCTTAACCGTCACCATTTTGTGTTGCCACTCCTGTCTCATAAGTCTTCAATTAACCCCCCCCCCCCGACAAGATGATTGCTAAAAAAAAATAGCTATTTCGTCGAGTACAAGAAAGGAATCATGGAGAACTCCCGGGGAAAGAATCTGATGGCTTTCTGCATAGAGAAGAAGTTGGATCTCCGAATGGTCCAAAAATGGTGAGCAGTGTAAGATAATTGTAGTCAACATGCCGATGAGGGAAATGCTAAGAAGTGTAAGTGTGGATAAGGTCGGCAACCATTATTTCCTGAGCTGGAAGACATCATCTGTGAATGGACTGCTAATAGGAGAGCAAAGGCTTTGGTTGTGCGCAGGGCTGATATTCAAGGATTTGTCCTTGCAATTGCACCACAGTTAGAAATATCCCCAGAAGAATTCAAAGCATCACAACATTGGCTGTATGGCTTCCTTCAGCGATATGAACTGTCTCTAAGATGATCAACAACACTGTTCAAGCTGGAAGATACTGAAGTTATTAAACATGCACTTGCATTCAAGTCCTTTGTTGATGGCATGACTTTTCTAAATACCAACTCTCCAACATGATTGCTATGGATGAAACTGCAGTGTTTATGGGCCAAGGATCTCAAACAACAATTGATCAGAGGGATGCCTCTTCAATCTACATTCTCTCCACTGGTTATGAAAGTGCACGTGTTACCAGTATTTTAACAATTCATCTAGATGGAAAGAAAAACCCACCTCCAATCATTAGCAAGGGCAAGAAAGATAAGATTTAACATGTTTCAGGCATTTACATTCTTGAAACTGAAAAAGCCTGGTGCACACAAGCAGTTATAAGGAAGTGGGTCAATGTAATGCTGTCACTTGTTTTGTGAGGTGGCGAAAGAGGTCTGCTAGTCTGGGATTCAGCCAGCACTCACCCCGCTAAAGACATGAAGGACTTCCTTGCACAGTGAAGAATAGATCAAATAATGATTCCTGCAGGAATAACTGCCTATCTCCAGACTCTTGATATTGCAATAAACAAGCCATTCAAAGACCATTTGCGCATGGAACTCAATGACTATATTGAAAATAGAATGGAGAGAATTCAGCGTGGAAACTTTGTGAAACCTAGCCTGCAAGAGTTCGTGACTTGGGTGAAGAATTCATGGGATAAAATCACTGACAGCTGTGTTGCCAATGCACTATGAGCAGGCTACATGGACAAGCAGTGCTCATTTAAGGAGAGCTCTGTTGCTAAGCTTGACAGATTGGGGCCAATGGTTCTACAGGAAATGGAGTTGCAAGAAATTCAGGCTAGACCTCAGGGGTTGGAGACTTATGACAATGTTCTAGAAGAAGATGACATGACTGTATTTTAATAACTTTTCCGTTATCGGGGCAACAGAATGGATTGCTTCTGCTTTCAGCTGCCAGCAAGCTCTTGTCAGTTTTTTGACTTTATTGCATTAAGGTAACATTTCATTATCAAGGGGTAATTACAAAATAAGGCCACTAGTTCCCAGACTTCATTTTTATGACTTTCCATCATTCTTCTCTTACTGTTTGGGTAAGGAATAAAGAAAGCATCACCACTCAAAAAGTGGCAGTTATTCACCTGTTTTATTCCCCTCCTCCAATACACATGTATTGAGATTGTTCTGCACTTTCTGCTAAGCATGAAATACTGCACTGTGAAAGCCAAGGTGTAGATATTCTTAAGCTGAAATGTTTGTTGCATTGTTTATGTAGAATTCTCACACAACTGTCAATGTGTTACCTAGAACTGCTGCCCAATAATGGAAAAGTCCGAAATAAATGTCAATTTGTGCACATGAATAAATGTCGATTTGTGTACATGAATAAATGTCGATTTTTGTACATGAATAAATGTTAATTTTTGTACATGAATAAATGAATAAATGTAGGTTGTTGTATTGGGGGGGTAAATAAGGCATCCCCTGATAATAAGCCCTAATGCGTACTTCGGCGAAGGAAAAAGTATAAGACCCGGTCTTATTTTCGGGGAAATACGGTACTTTCAGATATTACTGAATGAAACACTTCCAGCACTTGTAGGAGCTGGATTTATTTATTTAGTATATTTCCTAAGAAAGCTGATTAGCTTCTTGCAGATTGCTGATTACATGCAAGGTGAAGGTGCTGCATTTTAAAACTCTACATGTTCAAGTGTACAAGTGACTGCCACCTTCCTGTCCTTCTTAACTTCTGCAAGAACGCCACGTTTCTTTCTCTATTGCTTGTAGTATTGATTAAGATTCTTTTGGTTTCAGTGGAAACACTACTGTCTGCCTTTTTTTCCTTTGCTAGTCTAACCTGGTATGTTTTTTTTAACTTGGTAGGAAAAGAAAATGTCAGACTACGGGTGACTTAAAAACACATTCAATTCTTACTTATTAGTGGCAAACGATTACCTTTTATGTGCTTACCTTTGTCTTATTTGTTTGTCAATCTATATTCTCTTCTGTCTGTAAAGAATGATGTGTGTACTATATGCTGTCTTTAATAACCTTTCTTTGCCTTCTATCATTGTTTATATCTAAAATATTTGAATATAAAACTGTTGTTCCAATACGTTGTAGCCGTGATTCTGTATCGTTGTCACTGGGTTTGCTTCTAATTTCCTGATACTGATCTTTTCATTTCAAAAGCAACACTTTGAACCGGACGCTTGATGTCTAGCCCAGATAACCAAATAATTTGATTTTGGAACGAAGAACGATTATTATTTACTTACTTATTCGGCATACCAAGTTGTTGTAGCAGCAGGAGCCGGAAGTGTATAAATATTAATGATTTCAAAGTTATTTAGCATTTCTCTGTGCTATAAGAGACATTATAATGATTTGA
>NC_056745.1:175053185-175118185 GCF_019279795.1 Protopterus annectens | reverse complement strand
GATGGGGGGCAGGAAATTCATCCCTGGTTTGGCACTTCTGTCTCTAATGGACACAGCAGCCTGTAAGTGGTTCATCTCCCACGCCCCTGCTTGTAAATGTTTCACCTCCCAAGCCCTGGCTTACACTTATCAAGGGTATCAGAATTTGTCAGAGATTTGGGATGCATGGCTAGGCTTAAAAAGGCCCTTGTGGTTGTTAGCCTAGTAAACACCTCTGAACCTATGAACCTATAAGAAATAAAAAAATTGAGACAAAACCACATTTGAAAACAACATAAATGATAATCAATACCTAAATATGTCAGTTCAATGAGAACACTGCTCCATATATAAAAAATTGAGACAAAACCACATTTGAAAACAACATAAATGATAATCAATACCTAAATATGTCAGTTCAATGAAAACACTGCTCCATATATAATAAAGTATAAGGAAAATAAATTACAATAAGGAGCAATTATAGGACAGTATTCATAAACACTGGTCTGCGGGACAATGGGACTGATGTGGGACTGCTATACAGCAAATCTGTATATCAAGGCAGTACTATGATCAGTGCACAATGGGGACACACCATGTTGTGCAGACATAGAATTCTATGCATGGAATACATATGCAAATCCCTCCCTACTAAGTGTAAGCAGTAGAAACAGACTCAGCACTGTGGTACCTGCTGGTACACTAGGGTAACCTATGGTACAGCAACATGTATCCATCAATGGTGCTGTGCTCCCAGCTGGAAGAATCCCTCTTCCATACTGTTATGTTGCTTAACAAAGTACATTGAGCAGTATAACTACACAGTAAAAAAACAAACATTAACAACATTTGCATGGTAGGAAAACCCCTATGAGCAATAGAGTTCCCTATATTGCAAATAAACCTGCTTATCATGCACAGCCTTGTCCAATCCCATACACTGCTGCTGGGGATAACCCAACAATGGGATCTTGCACAGCAGCAGAGACCCTCCTTATCATATAGTAATGACCCCTGTTCCACTGCCATGCCTAATGGCTATGGATTGTTTATGAATCACAGTCAGGGATGTCAGCAGACCACAGCAGCTACCTATGGTGGAATATACTGCTCTTTGGTAAAGCAGACGGTACTATACATAACTGCTTTATATCACTTTGCTTTTGTGTTTTGTAAGACTATACAATGTTACCATTCATTCTGTGCAATGGAGTGCCTCTTTTAGACACTAGGTACTCCTGTGTGCCATTCAGTAAAACCTAAGATGGTTGCCCATTGCTGTGATTCATGTAGATGAATCATGGCAGTTCCCAGGAACATAAATAAACATAACAAGCAAGATGTCAGTATACATCTGTTCTCTATGTTTATGATTACCAGGGATAGTCAATTAACCAGTTAGAATAATGAGATATAACTCATTTTAATTCCTCTAGCTTTCAATGCATTACATTTAAAAATAATAATGTTTTGCTTGTAACTTTTGAAACTTAACACAGGTACTTTCTAAGACAACACAAGTTTAACATTACTTCTGTGGTATGACAAGTGCATGGAACCTGAAGTTTCATTTTCTTAAGAGTTCTTACTTAATCATGTGTATTTGTACCATCACTTTACATGCTCTGTTAGTTTTACTTATGTTGGCCTGAATGTAATGCTTTGTTAATTTTACCTATGTTGATTTGACTACAAAGTCAAAGAGAAGCACGTCCCCACCAGTATTGCAGAAATAAAACTCCTGCGCCACCTTAATAATGGGTGCTAACCCTAACCCCAATGCTGCCCCTTCTCCCAACCCTAACCCTATACCTTAATGCCATTAAAAACTTCCTATAATGCTGCCAATACACAAGACAGAATCAAACATTCAAACATTCGCAAACGCATCCAATGCATCCAAACAACTCTACATCTATCCCCTAAGCCAACCCTTATCCAAACACCCCCCAAATTATAATGTACTAAGAACAGACAGAATGAATAAAAAAGGAGGTGTCATTGCCATACTTTACCCAAATACCTTTCACTTTTCATCTTTCCTGGCCAAATTCCACAATTTCCACATCCTGCAATTCTAGTTTCCTTCCTGCATCTTAATAACTCCAAAATCTCTGTATCATAGTACTTTACATACCCCCTGGTAATAATATCATAATTCTAGAAGAGATATTAGCCTGGGCCTCTCACACCATAAAAAAATGAAACTATAATCGTAGGAGATGTAAATATTAATTGGTCCACTATTTCCTCAAAAACTGCATCCAACAATCTTAACCTGTTTCACTATACTCAGCTTATTACCACCCCACCAGATTCAATAACAAAACTGATGAAGGATCTATTCTAGACTGGATACTAGTCTCATATCCTTCAAACATCCATTCAGCTGGTACCCTCTCTAACTCTTTAAGTGATCACCTCCCAGCTAACATAATCCGAGTCATCCCTTCCTCTCATAAAACAACATCACTTCAAACAAGTCAGGAATCTATCTAAATTTGACCCAGTCACTAAACAATATCCTCAAAAGTTTAAACTGGAATAATCTTAAATGCCTCCCCCTGGACGAGGCCTTCATCTCCTTTAAGTCCACTTTCCTATAAATTATAGGTAGCCTGGCACCTATTCCAGCCAAAAGAATAAGATCTAATCATGCCGCTTGGCTAACTAGAGCCACAAAATAAATTATGATGTCTAGGGATAGCACTTGGAAGCTTTGGCATAAGAATAAGAATAACACAGACTTGCAAAAGACTCGCAAAAACAACCCAAAGCTATTCTGGTCTTCTATTAGTACTCTCCTACACCCTAATCCTATCCTGACAAAACTTCAGATCAAATAGCAAGCATCTTTAATTCTAACTTCATTGATACTATAGCCAAAATTACAACCACTTTTTCCCAGTCACTCCCATCTAATAGCCTCCTAAATAATACACTGCTCTCTTTGAACTTACAGCCCCAGTCACCTCTCTCTTTCAAATAAATCTTATCAAACTACTTCATGTAATCATGATCCATCATCCACTTGTTCTAACCTATCCAAATCTTCTTCCTTGTCTGAATTCAGGCTCTCCACTGTCCCTATTGCAACTATCAAAAAACTTTTCATGAAACTGAAGCCCTGCTCAAATGCTGCTGATTGCATACCAGCTGAATTTCTAAAAGATTGCTGCTGATGTGATTGCTTATCCCATTAATGTTCTTATAAACAGATCTATCTAAGAATCCTATGTCCCCCTGCATGTGGAAAAAAGCAATCATACTACCTCTCCATAAAGGAGGGACAGCAACCGATACAACAAACTTTTGCCCCATAGCTATACTATCACCAGTCTCTAAACTCTTAGAAAACTGTGTACACATGCAACTTTGCAATTCCTTCTCAAGAGCCAAATCCTTTCTCCAATTCAGCATGGCTTCAGACCAGGCCATAGTACTTCTACTGCTATAATATCCTTCTTGGACATAGTCAACAAAGCCTGTAACTCAGGAGACATTGTTTCTATGTTATTCTTAGACCTGTCAAACGCGTTTGACACTGTCTCTACACTCTCCTTCTTTCTCATCTCTCTAACATAGATCTAACCACTCCTTCTCTCAGCTGGTTTAGGTCTAACCACTCCTTCTCTCAGCTGGTTTAGGTCTAACTACTCCTTCTCTCGGATGGTTTAGGTTTAACCACTCCTTCTCTCAGCTGGTTTAGGTCTAACCACTACTTCTCTCAGCTGGTTTAGGTCTAACCACTCCTTCTCTCAGCTGGTTTAAGAGCTACCTTACTGATAGAATGCAAGCTGTAAAATGGCAACACTCTGTATCCCCAAGGTTCTATATTACGCCCTCTACTATTTAATATTTTTATTAACAGCCTCCATCTTTCAATTCACCAAGGGTTGTTAATTCAATATGCAGATGACTCAACAATTATCTGCTCTTTCGACAATCCAATTCAACTGCAGCAAATAATCCAATCTGCTTTTACTTCCATAGAGACTTGCCTCCACAATAACCACCTCTCTTTAAATCTAAACAAAACTAAGCTTATTATTTTGACCTCAAAGAAAAGCACTCTCATTAATAAATCTCATTTCCACATTCTTTCTCTAAACAGCACAAAGATTGAACTGATTACTCATACCAAACTGCTAGGAGTCATAATTGATGAAGGCCTATAACTTGATCTACATGTACATAACAACATCTGCAAGACCCACAGAAAACTAGGACTAGTCTATAGGAATAAGCATTTTTTCTCCCTCTCCACTAATAAAGTTCTAGCTTCAACTTACCTACTTCCCTCCCTCCTATATGGTGCAGCTATACTAACCAACCTACAATCCTCACTCAAAAACAAACTAGAAACTTGCTATAACAAGATAGCAAAATTTGCTACATTCAATCTCCAGTCCACTGCCACTGCATTCCTCTAAAAATGCTAAATTGGCTCGAGTTTCCCCATCATCTTACGTTCCTTCACCTTACTATCATGTACAAACTCATCACCAAACCTCAGGGTTGTCCTGCTCTACAGTCACTGTTCTCCCGTTATAACCCTAATAGGCCCCTTAGATCAGAAAATCAACTTCTTCTCCAAATTTATAAACCTAATCTACCTGTTGGCCAGCATCTTTACTCATGGGTGATAGCTAAAATATGTAATTCCCTTCCTATAAACATTTGCACAACTCAATGCACTTCCTCATTCAAATCAGCTCTGCGGGCATATCTCCATTCTAAATGGATCTGTAACTGCTCTATGCCTTCTCCTGCCATAACTTAGACCTAGTTGATCTCTGAGCAGAAAAATCAAGGATTAGACTTGCTGCATAGTTCTAACTGTGTTGACTTAACTCTTCTGAAATGTAAGAATTCAGTTGTATGAGACTCTCATTTATAATTCTTATGAATTTTTCTTCTGCTTTACATTATTTTCTATTAGATTATATTTTTGAATGTATAACTTGTATTGTACTAGATACTCCTTTGTAATTTCTCCTCTTGCCTTATACTGTATATATATATATATATATATATATATATATATATATATATATATATATATATATATATATATATATATATTTGCTATTGTATTAGATACTTTATTTGCATTTTCTTTGCGGAGCTTTTCTCCCTGGGCCTCCACTGAAAATGGGCTCTGCTCGGCCCAATGGACTTTCCTGGTTAACAAATGGCAATAAATAAATAAATAAACAAATTATCCTTCTCCTAAAACACACACACACACACACACACACACACACACACACACACACACACACACACACACACACACACACACACACACACAGACACACACACACACTTTCACTCCCCCAACCCCACTTACCTGTATCAAGATTCCGTACTACTGCAGTGCAGATATTATATCACACTCTTGTGTTTGCTGGACAAATGTGCATTTGGTATGACACAGGGAACATATATATATATATATATATATATATATATATATATATATATATATATATGTATGTATATGTGTGCATATGTATATATATATATATATATATATATATATATATATATATATATATATATATATATATATATATATATATATAAAAAACACCGAAGCTTGACTGCAAGAACATCAACTATATATATGGTTGAAAACACAGAAGTTGACACAACAGAACGTACACGCCGAGGAACAGCTTCAGTATATGCAATCTTTTACTTTTTTTAAAATAGTTTGTTTATTTATTTAATATTTGTTGACTAGGAAAGTCCAACTATGACAGCGCCTATTTTCAGGCCCAGGGAGAAACACTCCAGGCAAATAACTTTGGAATATGAGAGGAAACTGGAGTACCCGGAGAAAACCCACGTGAACCCAGGGATGATATGCAGACTCTGCACAGAAGCCATCCCAGATGACAATCAAACCAGAGAACCTCTTGCTGTGAGGTGGCAACATTAAACACTGCACCACTGTGCTACCCATAAAACATTGTTTTTTGCAAGGAACACCTTGCACTCTCCATGTGAGGATCTGCTCCCCCCGCACCCCTTGCTAAGTATATATTTTAACTCTGAGATCACACAAACACAGAGTAAGGGCAAATTTCCCTTTCCCCTGAATTTGTGAGATTTTGCACACCTGTCAATCAGGTGTCTAGATGCTCACTATACAGTCAACTAGCTAGCTGTCTACCTTCCACACATTTGACCAGGTTATTAGTACCCATCATGTATATTTATATATGTATATATATATATATATATATATATATATATATATATATATATATATATATATATATGTATGTGTGTGTGTGTGTGTGTGTGTGTGTGTGGTGTGTGTATAAAGCATAAAGCAGAAGATGGAATGTATAAGAATGCAATCACAATGTTACTGGACCTCTTAACACACAGATCTTAAATCATTGCACTAGGGGAAACTAGAAAAAGAAATATGTTCCAGTGGATGTTTACATTCCTGCAAAGTATAAAGCAAAGGACACGACTTTCCACATTTTCACAGCATTTAATATAAACGCACTGAAATGGCACAAAAGTATTGTTCAAACAGCACAAAAATTATTCAGCAACATTTTGAAGAGAGTGAAAATGATAAAGCAGAAATAATAACGTGTCATTTATGCATTGCTTCACGTTTTGAGAATATCAACAGAATATGAAGTGACTTTAAATCTGGAAGCTATTTTGTATTTTGTGGATTAAATGTTGCTTTGTTATTAAGCAGAGAGTTTTCCTAAGGACTACTGATAATGTTGTCTGTCATTCTCTTTGACAGGGTGGGAGAATGTATACGGGTTCGATATGACTTGTATCAAGGATGTAGCCATAAAAGAACCTCTAGTGGACATTGTCGATCCCAAGCAGGTTGTGACCAATGTCTGTTTAATAAAGGTGGGCTTTAGTAACCATTACAGAAAATGCTGCCACTAATAATAATATCCTTTGGTTATTTTTATTTATTTATTTTTTTTTGCAGTGACAATAATTGTTGTCATTAACCATGCTGATCATTACATAATAAGATGTAATAATGTTTGTTCTCTCTGCAGGGACTAAGACGAAATGTAATGATAAATAATTACAGGAATATGTTTTGCTGTTTTGTTGTACTCTGGAAGGATTTACAACTTTCTGAAATTACCAGTTTAGCACTGAAAAAAATTAAAACGACAGCTTCAATCCACTGATTCATTGTTCTAATTAGAAGTTATTCTAAAGAGAGCTTACAGTGTGAAACAGTGCAATCTCATCACGATTAATATATTTAGAGAGACAGAGTATGGGGATGCAGTGGGGCATGCTCCCCTGTAAAAATCTTGTCTTTCTTTTTTTCCTTGCAGGCTGAAAGGTCACATCATTGATTTTCTTTAATTAACATGGCCTCTAGTGAAACAGTTTTCATTGAAATGACTTATACTCCCCTGTGATGACAGTGCGTTTCATCATGTGACTCAAAGTCTGTATGTCACAGGCTGTGTTATTATTTTGAAATTACAACAGCATTTCTTTAGTAAACACAAACATCCATGTTACTTAATGTCACATTGTTTTATCCAACGTAAAATTCAGTGTTGGAGCTATGGGAAAGCTATTCTAGTTTATAATTGCAAAACTGTGTGGTTCAGACAGGTAATTACTGTGTGCCATGTTTTTTTTTATACTGGAAAAAAAATAGCGCCAGGACTGTTTTTGTTCTGTCCCATATACGTTAATTTCTTATGCCAATTTCACATTATGGTATATACATTTCTAGATCTTTATCCATCACCTGACTTCAGGTCTCTTGCTCCAATATCTCTTCAGCTGGTTTAGTCATTCCCTTTGTCTGCCACTGCACCCTAGCATTACATACTGTGGGGGGGGGGTCTTCCCTGAAGCAGAGGAATCTCAAATACAGCTGTGTGATGGGGGTTAATAATCATTACATCAGATAGCTTATCCATCTATCATGAAAGGCGATACTGCCAGCCCATCTGTCTGGAATTTTGTAAATAATTGCATGTCATTTATGAATATTAACATGATTTATATAGAAGCATAGCAAAAGGAGATATGGTCAGCCCAGCTATCTGGAATTTAGTAAATAACTATATGTCATTTGTGAAAATCAGCATGATTCATATAAGATGTTTGTGCTACAAATGTATTAGAGCTGTATGTCATATAAGATGGTTTGTACAGGCATATGTGCTGAAGAAGTATTTTACAAAGTGCTGTTTAAAAATATCCACAGTATACCCCAATGGAGAAGACCAGAAATGTATATACACAATTGTAACTGTTTACATGTATATATTTTAACAGGGGAAACTGGAACACAGGAGATTAACTTGCAAAACTCCAGAAAAATAGTTGAAATTAAATAACTTTATGGCTGGGCCATAAAAAAGATGTTATCTTTCAGTTTCTTTGCAGTAGGAGACATAATGTCTGTACTAGAGAAATTTTCTGTATTGTCTTTAAATGTGGAGGAATGTAAATTATTTTATGACTTCCACCATTTGCCAAAAGATCTGAGGTCTATGTATTTTCACAGGTGCATTCTAAATACTGCTAGCTTTCAGCAGTGGGGGGTTTTCCCTGGGATAAAGTCAGATGACAGGAAATGATGCCATTCTGCAAGCTATCCCGGCATTAATATTTGAGATATTAATTTGGGAGTCTCTGAGAGAGAGAGATAGTATTCTGTATTTTGTCTTTAACCTGACAACATTAAGATCCACTCACCACATCTGCCTTGCTTGCTCTGAAGTACGTTATTAGGGTACAGTAATTCACTTAGATACAGTCAGGAATATAGCAACACTTAATTTAGATGTTTTTCTTTATTTATTTGAGACTGTCCTGCAGTGTTGTTTTAAATATTGCCTGTGATTTTGAATTCTGATGTTAATGTAAAAGTATATTTAGTATTGTCTTGTTCTTTTATTATTTATTATTAAATATATTTAAATCTTTCATTGTGGCTGATCTGTGTAGAGACATATTTATGTTCTGAGAGTACTTGCATATTTATTTGGTGACACTCTGTAGGGCACTCCTTATAGCCTTGCTCTTGGTCAAACTACCATTTGTATTAATAGTAGCATTTCACAGTAAGATTGGACACCCTTTGTTAAGG
Organism: Protopterus annectens; assembly: GCF_019279795.1. Lineage (NCBI taxonomy): Eukaryota > Metazoa > Chordata > Ceratodontiformes > Protopteridae > Protopterus > Protopterus annectens. Next base: position 175,109,073 of record NC_056745.1, on the reverse strand, counting down.
GCCTTAAAGTAGCTGATAAAGAGTTGGCTGGTGGTAGTAATAACTACCTTATCGTCTGGGCAGAAGGGGGCTTAGCTAATAAACCTGTGCCAGCCTTTCCCAGGTGTGTGTGTGTGTGTGTGTGTGTGTGTGTGTGTGTGTGTGTGTGTGTGTGTGTGTGTGTGTCTGTAAAACAAATCTGCAAGACTGTGTGTGTCAGCTACTTGGGCAGGGACATGGAGCACTGGTTGGACAGAGAGAGTGTTGGAGGTCTTGGCTTGGCCACTCAGCTGAAATCTCAACTCTATAGCTGTGCCAGTGGGGAGTCTTATTGGGGATCTGAAGAAAGAGGGAGAAACCAGCCACGGACTGACTGTGGTCTCTGTGTGCTCTTAAGGGAAATTGCACTTGATGCAGACAGGTGCAACTGGAAATACTGTGTGTGTACCTGTCATCCTCCCAATGTACGCCCCCCACCAGTGCTAGTGGTGAGGATTGAGGCTCCTTGATTACTGTGCCAGAGTTGGGGAGTCACACCATCTATCATATTAACATTGCAAAAGTGATTTTTTTTTATCTTTGTACCTTGACATCCTTTATGCATATGTACTATGTTTCATAATGCTGCAACCTGTACATGCTTACATGATCAGCTTTCCAGTTATGAGTCTCTACATTAGTCTGGTATGTTGGGCCTGACGGTTGCTAAATTTCTTCTTTGCCCAACCCTGCTTATTTCTTTCCACCAGGAGAAACCCCTGTGGTAAGGCAAGACCCTAGCCTTCCAACAGAAATGGGGCACAATTCATCATCAGTTTAATGCTTCCCTTCCCTGACTGTCTGGCAGGAAAGCCACTGAGCAAACCTGGTAAACAGTAGTACAAAGAGATTACACATTGGCCCAGACTGCATCACTGGTCATAAAAATATACAAATGGTAATAAAACTAACATAATAAAAGAAAATGATTCCTCCAAAAAGTGTACAGATGTTATCTTGGAATGTATAATATGTCAAATACAGCATCATAAATTAAAATTATGTTCATTCATTCATTTTTAAGGAAACTGGACGATACCTGTATTCATGGAAGTTGATGAGAAGAGCTTCTTGTATTGGCATACCCTTTACAATTTTTCTATAATGAGTGTGAGGAACGATGAACAGTTAAAAGCAACTGAAACATAAATAGATTATAACTGCTGTTGCTGCTATGCAATTAACTGTAAAGATAAAATGGCATGCTTGGGACCTTAACCTTGTAGCTTCATTGTTAGCAGTATGAAGATTGTGTATTGCTGCAAGATTTTAGCATCGTTTATACATCATACTGCACTTATGTTTCCACAAGTAGAATTACATGTAAAAGGTAGCATTTTTTGTATTTTGAACCCAGTCTGGACAGTCATGTAGCTTTTTTCGCAGTTGTGGTGGGACTGTGATCTGTTGCTGTATTTGAGCCTCGTTTAGTCATTTATTGCAGCATTACTGGTAAATTTCTGCATGGTATGGACTCTTAGTCTGCAGTAGGTTTGCAGTAGTAACAATATTGTGAATTCTGCTCCAGGGTTTGCACTTCAGAACTTTTTATAGCTGTATATGTCTGCTTAAAAGTGTTTTCCAGTAATCTGGTGCCTTAATCTGTGATGGTATTGCAATAGTGGCAGTATTGTAAATTTTGCTCCAGAATGTGTGCTTCAGTACTTTTTTTATAGCTATATACACCTGTATAAAGTTGCATTATAGTGTCTTTCAATTTATTTTCCTACTAGTGTTTCCTCTGTTTTTTGAGTCTATCCCACCTTCCATTGAGACATTAAGTTAACATTTTTTGAAATTCTAACCACAGGACTACAGTTCCAGTTTGAATTTTTTTCCCAACCTTCCCATCCTTTTAACCCTCCCATCATTTACCTGTTGCAGTTTTAAAATGTTGTGTCTCTCTCTTCCTCCCTTTATAGTAATCTGCCTTTCAAAATCTCTTTCTCCTCTCTTTCATTGCTATTATGTGTGTAGCCTACTTAAGCACTTTCCCATCCTTTGTTTTCCATATATCTACAAAACTAAGTGCCCACTCAGCAAACCAGCATTGCACTTGAGTAAGCCTTCCTTACTATAGATTGTCTCCTGCTTATTTTCCCAGAGCTTCCATCTGATTTGCACACTGCCTACACTCTCAGGGGTTTCTTAGTTAATCCTGCTCCATCCTTGGCAGATATTGTTTTGCACTTCAGTTAACTGTTTAGAGTGCTACAACTTTATTTTTGCTTTATTTGCTGATTTTGCCTTCTAAAGGTCCCTAATACTTGACATTGTATTGTCAAAGTAATTTAAGTTTTGTTGTAGCATTACACTTGCAAGCAATCTTTTTTGGTGTTTTTCATCAAGAGGTTAGCAGTGCCTTGTATAGACACAAATACCCAGAAAGTATATTTTATCTATAAAACATCCCTTAAACTGAAATCTGTAACTTAGGGTGGATAACATAAGGGCATTATGCAGAGATAAGCTTAGAACAGCTAGTTCTCACATTAAACAGCATTACTGTCAAATCATAGCACAATCTAACCTAGTGTCGTGCCAAACTCCAGAGATCACCCAAGTAGACCTCTGTATAACTCAGTCCACAACTTATATTAGCCCACACAAATGCAGGTACAGACAATATGAATATGCAATTTCCAAACGCTTCCATAGCCAGCTTAGTAAATATGATCATCCTAAGACAATGTAGCATTTGCCTCATGTTCCCAAACAATCATTTCATCTTTAAAAAAAAACACTTCATGCAAGAGAAGGGCATACATAATTTCACTAAAGGCAAAAATCTTGCATACAGACAAGGTTGTCAAGAACACACACACACACACACACACACACACACACACACACACACACACACACACACACACACACACACACACATACACACACACACACACACACACACACACACACACACACACACACACACACACACACACACACACACACACACACACACACTACACCCACCACACTCATAGGCCAACCTATGCTGACTCACTCAAACACAATCCTCCCAAACATCAAGGCCCATAAGGAAAGCCAACATTACCCTGGACTCTTGTCAGGGGAGACTCCTTTGTATGATGCACAGGTGTCCCACTCATCAATGTGAACAAGGAGTAGATAACTGTTAGTCAGTTGTCTGGGGGGCAGGATACTCCAAGTTAGGCATGCACCCAAATCACTACACCACAGGTACCAGTATGATTCTGTCATTGTCCATGTGGGTGTCAATGACGGAGACATACTTCTCTGGATTATATGAAGATATACATTGTTGATCTCTTTGCATATGTGTCTCAAACAAGTATGTGCCTTGCAGTGAACAGCATTCTACTTTCACCAAGGATGATGCCACAGTATGAACCAAAGATGATTGACTTCAATAATTGGCTTACTTTCTAGTGACTTTCCAAGGGAATTCAATATTTGTGGTCATGGGAGGACATGGTTAAGAGATCACATTGCTGTGTGAAGGATAGTCTGAACCTCTCACCCCTAAGCTTCTTAATATTGGCTAAATGTTTATCCATCCCCTTGAGCCTTTTTTAGGCAATGCCAAATCGACAAACATGCCAACATAGCAAATAAAACCCAAAGAAACTTAAAGGTGTTACTGCTCAGTGCTAGGAGCCTAAACAAGAAACTGGACAACCTACAAGTTCTGCTCACTCTGGAGGATATAGACATCTGTGCCATTATGGAGACATGGTTTAAATCCACAGAAGGTACTTTGTAGTGTATGGCTTCAATGCCTTTCTGACATTTTGACCATCAGCTTTACAGACAGGAATAAAAGGTGGAGGAGTCTTAATCAGTTTTAGCAGCAAATCATCATAGACAACATTCCATACCATATCCTTACAAGCTATAGGTCATTCTCTATGTCCCTAGAATCCCATAGCTCATGGGAGACCTTACATATCCCTCTATAGACTGGGAAACATACACTGCCTCATACTTGCAGGCACAATAATTGCTGGACTTTATTAACACAAATACTTTTGACCAGACAGTCCGCCAACCCACCAGAAGTTCCAACATACTAGACCTGGTACTCACCAATATGGGTGCCCTCCCCCCACACGTGACTCATCCTCACTGGTGAAATTGAACCACAAAGCTGTCTCCTTCAAAAAAATCAACTTGGTAACCCCAGCAAAACCTGTAACAGTAAGGAACTATTCCAAAGCAAACTACACCCTATTAATTGATAATTTATCAAAATGCAATGTGCCTACCACCCCTAAGTTCACAACCACTTATGCAGAATAGTTCAGAGAGACCCTGTAAAATCATGTAAATGGTTGTATAGAGGCTGCTGAACCTATTATAAGCAAGCCCAAAACACATTCTAAAAGCAATCCACACTGGTGAAATCCTAAACTTAACAGGGTGCACAGCAAAAATGAAGAAGAAGTACCATAATGATGGAAGCTCTTGGACGTAAGTCAGCCTATGCTGAATCACAGAAAGTGGCCAATTATGAGGTCAAGACAGCCTTACAGGCTAGAGACAACTACAAGGCCTTGTACAACTATAGCCGAAACCTAAACGCAACATACATCAGTGTGCCCAACTGCTGGTCAGTGGTGCCACCTTCACTGAGCAGACTGACATAGTGAATTTTCTGGTTGACAAATGCAGCTCAAACATCACCCTCAATCCCCCTCGCCTCTCTCCATGAAATAGTTACTAGCATAACCCCACCCCCACCTATTATCAGGGAGCAGGTCCTGGTAGCTCTTGCTAAGACCAAAAGCACAGCCTCAAAGGCCCCAACAGTATCATAGAATGCTTCCTAAATATTGGGAAACATTGCCTAACATGACCAATTGAGTCACTTTTCAACTATGGCCTCAAAACACTCTCTGCACCATGAGACTGAAGGACTGCAATGGTTGTCTCACTTCACAAGGTTGGACCATCAACTGAAAATGGAAACTACAGACCTATTAGTCTGACTAGTCTAACATGCAAAACCATGGAATGAGTTATCATGGAAATGATCAACAAAGACATAGGTAACCTTCAGACACTGGACCCAACCCATTCTGGTTTTGTCAAGGGAAGCTCATGACTACTAAACCTGGTGGAGTTCTTTGAGAATGTCACCAATAGAATGGATGAGGTGAAATGGCGTAAACTACCTTCATGGACCTGGCTAAGGCATTAGATACAATGCCCCACATGGGTACAGTTGACAAACTCACCATATTGGCCATAAACCCCTACATATCTCACAAAATTTCCAGCTGGCTCACAGACAGGACCCAGGAAGTCAAGATTGGTGATATCACCTCATCTAAGAGACTGGTCACCAGTGGGGTACCTCAGGGCTCCATGCTGGGACCACTCCTATCTGACATCTATCTCTTGGAGGTAAAGACTAATGTTAAGGACTTTTGGCTGACCAGGTGTGCAGATGACTACAAATTGGATGCTATCATAGATTACTTGTGTGACACAAACATCTTACAAGAGGGTCTACTGCAGACAAATGACTGGTGCCAATGTCACAACTGAAAGCTCAAAGTCAAGACATGCATTATAGTGCCTTCTTTAAAAACTGCCACCCAGGCTAATTACTCCATTCATAAGACACTGCTAAGAGTTGACCCAGCAGTCAGGGATTTGGTTACATATGTAGATGTGTTGCCAAAGTACTAAGAAAAATATTTCTATGTCACCCAATTTCTAACTAATGGCATAGCAGCCAGGTCCAAGAAAGTAATAGAGACACTTTATTTGGCCTTTATCAGACACATCATTGAGTAAAAATACCCCTTTGGCATGTACCTAACCAAACATATGCAACAGTTGGAATGTACACAAAGTTTCCTTATCAGGCAAATCCAGGGTATAAACACATTGTCCTTTACAGATAACCTTAAAGCCCTCTCTCTAAACTCTGTCTCCTACAGATTACTGACAGGTGATCTATGTCTGGCATACAAGGCATCCTTGGATCCATTTCTGATGGACCATTTGCACATTTGCAAAATGAGCAGCATTAGAACCACTAGATCCAAGGATTTAAGTTTTGCTTGTGACATTAATAAGGCATGTTGGTATGAGAGCTATGTGTCTCAGAGGATCCCCATGCTCTGGAACAGCTCTGCATCAATGTAAAGCAGAGTCCATACCTAACCTTATTTAAAAATAACCTTGACAAATGGATAGGAAATCAGAAATTCACACTAGGTTTGGCACCATGTCTCTAACAGAAAGAGGCAGACAGTAATGCCCAAGCCAACACCCCCTCAATAACCTCTAGAAATGTTCTAACTAACATAATCCTTCCTAATAAATGCCCATGATACATATGGACAAAATTGGATTGGATCACACAGCTAGGTTTATAAAGGCCTTGGTGGTTGTTACCCTAGTATATAAATATGAACCTATGAACTATGAACTAATCAAGAGCTATAGAAATAGTTTGATATGAATGATGCAGAATGAACATATTGTGAAGTTCACATTGCTGGACTCCATAGTACCAGTATCATAATTGTGTACAACATTGTTCTTTATTTATTTATTATTTATTGACTGGGAAAGTCTGACTAGGACAGAGCCTACTTTCAGTGGTGGCCCAAGGAGAAATGCTCCAGATGCATGTCTTTGTAATGTGGGAGGAAACCGTAGTCCCTGGAGGAAACCCATGCGAATGCAGGGAGGACATGCAGACTCCACACAGAAAGCACACTAGCCAAGAATCGAACAAAATAACCTCTTGTTATGAGGTGACAATGTTAACCTTTGCACCACTGTGCCATTCTTGTTGTCAATCCTTCAGGTCCAGAAACCTTAGGATAATCTAGACAGTCGCAACACTGGTCCAAAGCAGAGCAATTCAGTTTTCTTATAAAGAAGTCCATGAAAAGGCAGCTTTTGATAAAGCAGTACAGGGAATCATCATCATCATCATCATCAGCCCCCTTTTTCCCATTTTTTTCTACATGGGGTCAGGGTATCGTGTTAACTGTTGCCAACTCTCTCGATTCAGTGCCACACTCCTGCCTTCTTCAACACTCATGCCTGACAGTTGCAGATCTTCTTTCACACAATCCATCCACTTCTTTGCTGTACATCCTCACTTCCTCTTACCTTCTTCCTGTCTGTCCCAAATCTTCCTATCATAGATTATTTGTGTGACACAAACATCTTACAAGAGGGTCTACTGCAGACAAATGACTGGTGCCAATGTCACAACTGAAAGCTCAAAGTCAAGACATGCATTATAGTGCCTTCTTTAAAAACTGCCACCCAGGCTAATTACTCCATTCATAAGACACTGCTAAGAGTTGACCCAGCAGTCAGGGATTTGGTTACATATGTAGATGTGTTGCCAAAATACTAAGAAAAATATTTCTATGTCACCCAATTTCTAACTAATGGCATAGCAGCCAGGTCCAAGAAAGTAATAGAGACACTTTATTTGGCCTTTATCAGACACATCATTGAGTAAAAATACCCCTTTGGCATGTACCTAACCAAACATATGCAACAGTTGGAATGTACACAAAGTTTCCTTATCAGGCAAATCCAGGGTATAAACACATTGTCCTTTACAGATAACCTTAAAGCCCTCTCTCTAAACTCTGTCTCCTACAGATTACTGACAGGTGATCTATGTCTGGCATACAAGGCATCCTTGGATCCATTTCTGATGGACCATTTGCACATTTGCAAAATGAGCAGCATTAGAACCACTAGATCCAAGGATTTAAGTTTTGCTTGTGACATTAATAAGGCATGTTGGTATGAGAGCTATGTGTCTCAGAGGATCCCCATGCTCTGGAACAGCTCTGCATCAATGTAAAGCAGAGTCCATACCTAACCTTATTTAAAAATAACCTTGACAAATGGATAGGAAATCAGAAATTCACACTAGGTTTGGCACCATGTCTCTAACAGAAAGAGGCAGACAGTAATGCCCAAGCCAACACCCCCTCAATAACCTCTAGAAATGTTCTAACTAACATACTCCTTCCTAATAAATGCCCATGATACATATGGACAAAATTGGATTGGATCACACAGCTAGGTTTATAAAGGCCTTGGTGGTTGTTACCCTAGTATATAAATATGAACCTATGAACTATGAACTAATCAAGAGCTATAGAAATAGTTTGATATGAATGATGCAGAATGAACATATTGTGAAGTTCACATTGCTGGACTCCATAGTACCAGTATCATAATTGTGTACAACATTGTTCTTTATTTATTTATTATTTATTGACTGGGAAAGTCTAACTAGGACAGAGCCTACTTTCAGTGGTGGCCCAAGGAGAAATGCTCCAGATGCATGTCTTTGTAATGTGGGAGGAAACCGTAGTCCCTGGAGGAAACCCATGCGAATGCAGGGAGGACATGCAGACTCCACACAGAAAGCACACTAGCCAAGAATCGAACAAAATAACCTCTTGCTATGAGGTGACAATGTTAACCTTTGCACCACTGTGCCATTCTTGTTGTCAATCCTTCAGGTCCAGAAACCTTAGGATAATCTAGACAGTCGCAACACTGGTCCAAAGCAGAGCAATTCAGTTTTATTATAAAGAAGTCCATGAAAAGACAGCTTTTGATAAAGCAGTACAGGGAATCATCATCATCATCATCATCAGCCCCCTTTTCCCCATTTTTTTCTTCATGGGGTCAGGGTATCGTGTTAACTGTTGCCAACTCTCTCGATTCAGTGCCACACTCCTGCCTTCTTCAACACTCATGCCTGACAGTTGCAGATCTTCTTTCACACAATCCATCCACTTCTTTGCTGTACATCCTCACTTCCTCTTACCTTCTTCCTGTCTGTCCCAAATCTTCCTCACCAGATTGTCCTCTGCTTTTCTACAGATGTGCCTAAACCATCATAATCTGTTCCCATATAGTTACGAACAAAGAGGGTGATTTCAAAATATTTAATTTAAGTGATGTAAATGTTGACTTTAAGTGGGCTGAATTATTCCAAAAGGGGCTTAATTATGTTCCTGCTAAGATTCCTGCTGTAGAAACTGCCCTTTTGTAGTTAAAAGTGTTTGTGAAGAAACTCAACTTGTGTATTTATTTTGATAATGAGTTCAATAGTACACATGCCACCCAATGTAAAAATATTGAGTACATTTAACCCTCCTTTACACCCTTTGTTGCAGGTGTTTGAAAACATTTGTGGTAATCAAGTTAGAAATCTTATTAAACATAAGAAAAAAGATTTTATACCCAATTTTACAAATAAAGAAAGTGAACTTTTAAAAAACATATGTGACAATATGAATATCAGGGTAATGAAACCTGATAAGGGAGGGGGTATCGTAGTAATGGAAAAAAGGGTGTACCCAGAGAAAATGTTTGCGCACTTGTTCAGTGATAGTTGTGAACAAACATCACTGAATTAATTGAATTTAGCCTACAGATACATTGATGTTATTTTGAACGACTTGCTTCTAGATGGACAGATCACTACAAGTGAGTTTAACTTTTTACAACAGAAATCACCCCGGATACCGACTATTTTTGGCATCCCAAAAATCCACAAAAACATTGTTGCCCCTCCGTTGAGGCCCATTGTGGATGCTAAGGCATCCAAAATATTTAATCTGGCCAGATTTGTGGATTTTCATTTAAAAAATGTGTTGGACAAACACCAACATGTCCTTAAGGACTCCTGGGATTGTTTAAGCAAGATTAAAGATACCTTGTATTGTGAACATCTGATCTTGGCTACGATAGACATTAAGGAGTTATTCACTGTTATCCCTCACGACATTGGTACTCAATGGTTTTATGACTTTCTTTGTTCTAATACCACCTTTGGCCACAACAGGATTTTAATGTTTAGAACGCTTATAGAGGTAATCTTAGAGAATAATTTTATTGTGTCTGACAATCAGTACTTTAAACAAAAAGTTGGTGTGGCAATGGGGGCAGCGTGTGCCCCTTTATTTGCCAACATTGTACTTACTCAATGGGAAACAAGTTTTGTTTTTAAAAATGACCTATTTAAATTTTGTAAGTTTTATGGTCGCTTTCTTGACGACATCCTGATATTTTGGGATGGTTCCCAAGAAGCCTTGGATAGCTTTTTTGAGTTTTTGAAAAACAGTACAACTTTTTTGTCCTTTACCATGGAATCTGCCATGGATACAATACATTTTTTAGATATCAAAATCACTAAGGACTAGGTCAGAAAAGGGTTTAATTTGACCATGTATAGAAAACCTACCTTCTCTAACACCTTGCTACATTTTGAAAGTTGCCATCCCCCACACCAGAAGAAGTCACTTGTCAAGGGGCAGGGGGTGAGGATAGTAAGGATGGTTAGTGATTTCAAACAATTTAGTGATGAAATTGATACACTTAAATCTATGTTGATTAGGAGAGGTTACCCTGAAGTTTTTATTGACCCTATTTTGCAGGAAGTTATTACAAAAAGAGCTGATGGGTATTTTGTTCCCTTATTCGGTACTAACTTGTCAGCCACAGCCACACATACTTCTGATGGTGGGTTTGATAATTTGAGCCCCATTGTTACTGATAAAGGCTTTAGTAGGGCTTTGATTTTGACGTTTAGTCCCGTTTTTAATGATATCAAGGAAATCATCAATAACAACTGGTGCATATTAACCAATGTGCAAGAAGGTAAAGTTAAAAGGGGATGTAGGCCACTGGTGATCTATAAAAGAAGTTCCAACATTAAAAATATTTTGGAAAGGAATGCACAGAAAAGTGGGGGTGGTTGTATGAGAAGATGTGGACACTGCCCCCAATGTTGTTACATTCTTGAAACAAATGTTGTTGATATCGAAGGTTATGGCAAAGTGAAATTAACACAAAAGATTAACTGTATGACAAAATGTTTAGTGTATATTGCTATCTGCCAACAATGTGGTAGGTTTTATATTGGCAAAACAAAAAATGCATTGAACAAACGGATATATCAACATACTTATGATATTCATAAGGTTACTTTGTCTAATGCTTTAGCTAGACATGTTTTTAAGCATAGTGGCCATTGTTTCAGTTTTTCAGGTTTGGAGCAAATTGTTGACAAAGATATGAGGGGTGGGCCTAAAGACATATGGTTGGAATACAGAGAGTTGGTTTGGCAACTCCGTGTTAATGCTACTAACCCCCCAGGTCTCAACGAGACCTTGTCTATTTCCAGTTATCTAAAACTAAAATCAGAGTTTCATATTTAATCAGTATCAAATTAATACTTCAATGGTATTTTGATTAACTCAATTTTATGTCTTGTTTGTGAATCGATACCAGTTGTAGTAGTGATATGTTTATTAATGTCATGTCTGGATCTGATAATGTCAATGTAATAAGTATTTTACTCATTTATATATTCAAATACCCATATATATATATATTTATTGTAGTATTTTAACTTCATTTAAACACTGGTTGATGTACATGTATTTATAAAAATGAGTTTTTTGCTACATAATCATATATTTATCAATGTTCAGGAATAAGAGTTTACTTATAGAGTTAATTTAAATGTAATTTTAAAAACTTTTTGCTTAAGAATCAATTGTTCAATTAAATGGAGAGAGTGTTTTTACGTACCGTGTGACTATCATGGAAGGTATTTAAGCTTGTTAAATTTATTTTATGTGTTTCTGATGAAGTCTGAGGCTTAAGGCCGACGAAAGCGCTAAATCAATAAAGTGATTGCTGTGATACTTCGTGTTTGGACCCTGCTTCTGTTTTGGATTTGGTTTTGCAGTGTTTTGGATTTATTGTTCTTTATTTCTTTATTATGTGTTGACTGGGAAAGTCTGACTAGGACAGAGCCTACTTTCAGCGGTGGCCCAAGGATAAATGCTCCAGATGCATGTCTTTGTAATGTGGGAGGAAACCGGAGTACCTGGAGGAAACCCATGAGAATGCAGGGAGGACATGCAGACTCCACTCAGAAGGCACCCTAGCCAGGAATCGAACAAGAGAACCTCTTGCTATGAGGTGACAATGTTAACCTTTGCACCACTATGCCATTCTTGTTGTCAATCCTTTAGGTCCAGAAACCCTAGGATAATCAAGATAGTCAGAACACTGGTCCAAAGCAGAGCAATTCAGTCTTATTATAAAGAAGTCCATGGAAAGGCAGCTTTTGATAAAGCAGTACAGGGAATCATCATCATCATCATCAGCCCCCTTTTTCCCATTTTTTTCTACATGGGGTCAGGGTATTGTGTTCATAGGTTGGTACTAGGCTATCAGCCCTAGGGCCTATACAAGCCTAGCCATAACAATTCCGTGGCTATTTCTTCCCACACTATTTACTTCCCTGGACCCCTGTCTAGCAGGGCGACTGACGTGATCCCTGGGGTGAATTTCCTTTCTCCCATCCAATCATCAAGGTTCCTTTTGAAGAGGACCAAAGAGGCACTCTGCTTGACATGTATGGGCAATCTATTCCAGAGTCTGGGGAGTCTCTGGGTCAGGAACCTATCCCTCCAGCATGTTTTGTTTATTGTGATGACAAGGTTTAGATCCCTGGAGCTTGTGGCTCTGAGGGATTGGGATTTCTTTAAGTGTAGCATGTCCAACAGCTCTGGGTTTGACATGGCCTTGTATGTTAAGCAAAGATCGCCTCTGAGTAGACGATATGTGACAGAGCATAGATGGAGTTTTTTAAGGCGGTCAGCATAGGGCATCTGCTTTAGGCCTGTGATTCTTTTAGTGAGGTATTTCTGTGGCCTTTCCAGTTGTTGCAGATGTCTTGAGAGGTACATACCAAACGGGGCATTGTATTCTATAATGGGTCTAATGAGGGATGAGTACAGTGGGGCAATGACCTCCTTTTTTCTGGATGAAAAGCCCTTAGTGATGAGGTGTGCCACATAGAAGGATTTCCTGACTGTTGTGGCGATGTGGTTATCGAAGGTGAGACCACTGTCCACCTGTGTCCCTAAGTCTCTTATCAAACTTTCGGTGTTTAATGTACTGCCACCTAGATAGTAATTCATGGATACATGTTTTTTTCCCAAAGGGGATAACTATACATTTCTTGGCATTGAGCTTGAGCCCATGGCTCTGGCACCAAGCATCTGTTTCTGTAAGGCCCTTTTGTAGAGTATTCACATCATTTGGAGATTCAATAATGGCTCCCAGTTTGCAGTCATCTGCAAACTTTGTTATCCAGAGTCCCTTAGTGTTGGCCTGTACTTCAGAGAAGTAGATGCCAAACAAGAGCGGTCCCAGGACTGAACCCTGAGGTACTCCACTTGTCACTTGTCTGGAGCTGGATTTGGAGTCGGTTACTTTTACAGTGTCGGTTCTATCAGTAAGCCAGTTAGCAACTTATTGGGTGACGTAGGGATTAATGCCCAGCTTAGTAAGTTTATCTATGATTCCACAGTGGAGGATGGTGTCAAATGCCTTGGCAAGGTCTAGATAGGCTGCGTGGACCACCTTACCCTTGTCCATGGCTCTGGAGACTGATTCGAAGAAGTCAATCAAGTTCAGGAGACAAGATCGGCCCTTCACGAACCCAAACTGGGTGGGGTCCAGTGTTTGAAGGTTGCCAATGTCTTCGTTTATGAGTTCCATGATAATATGCTCCATGGCCTTGCAGATAAGGCTTGTCAGACTGATGGGACGGTAGTTTCCAGGATTCAAGGTGGATCCCCCCTTGTGGAGTGGGATAACTGTAGCTATGTGCCACTCAGTGGCCACGAAACCTGAGGTGAGGCTATGATTAAACATGACACTTAGGTGAGGTGCCAGTTCATATTGTAGTTTATGTAGTACACAGCCCGGGATGTCATCTGGTCCCATGGATGCTGTATTCTTAGCTTTGGATAGTGCATTTTTTACCTGTGTGGCCGTTATTACCGGAATTTGGCAATCTTCCGGTATTGAGATGGGCCATTTAGGGGGTGAGAGGGGGGTAAAGTTGGCACTGAATCGATCTGCCAGGATATTGGCAATATCCTTGGGATCAGTATATTTAATGCCATTCTGTTTTAGCTCAGAGCAGATCTGAGCATTGCCATTTAGATTCTTGACATAGTTATAGAATGCCTTGTTGTTGTCTTTGGAATCTTTGGCAATTTTATTTTCGTAACTAGCTTTGGAGGATTTTATGAGGGATCTCAGTTTCTTACTGAGGCTGGTAAGGAAGTTTTTTGCATCCTGGGATTTTCCTCTTTTCTGCAACAGTTTCTTCCTTTTGTTGTAAAGTTTGTTTATGGCAGGGGACCACCAGATTGGCTTCTTTTTTTTGGATGACAGCATCTTGGCTCTATTTGGGATGGCACGATTTATGCATGAGTGGATGTGCTCATACAGTGCCTTAGTGTAGGATTCAGCAGTTGAACTTTCAGCTCCGTCTGCATGGGTGTCATGAAGTTTGTCACTTCTGACTTGAGTAGCATGAAGTTGGCTTTGGAGAAGTTTTTTATGGAGGTTTCCTTACTGGGGGGTGGGGGTGGGATGTGGATGTTAAGGGTGATTAGCTTATGGTCAGACGTGACTAACGAGGGGGTGACCATAGGTGTGGAGCATCGATTTCCCATGTTGGTAATGACCAGGTCTAGGATATTGGAGCCCCTGGTGGGACTATGGATTAGTTGATCCAGGGCGTTGGAATTTATGAATTCCAAGAACCGTTGGGCAAAGGTGTTGGTACATGAGTAGCTTTCCCAGTTAATGGCAGGGTAGTTAAAATCACCCAGTATTAGGGTGTTTGGTTCTATCTTAATATTTTCCAGTATGTTTAGAAAGGTGTAGTGAGAATCTTGGGGTATGGTGGGGGATCTGTAGCAAGCTAAAATTTGGATTGCAGTCTTACTTAGTGTTAGTTGCACCTGGAGAATTTCAGATGCATTGTGTTTGGCAACTAGCCTGGTGGTGTGAATATCCTTGGTGAATATTGACACTCCTCCACCTTTAGTGTTTCGGCCCTGCTTTGGTGGCCGAAAAGTGTGGTAAGAGTTGTAGCCTGGTATTGCAGGGGTGCTCTCTGGAGCCTTGAACCAGGTCTCAGTTACTGCACAGATATTGATGTTCTCCATTTTTAGGAGTGCCTCGAGAGAGTGCATTTTGAGGTTTATACATTGTTCTTTAAGTAATGAATATTCATGAGGTTATTCTAATGAAGTGGATTTGATTTGACGATTTTAAATTAATTAAAGTAAATTTATTGGTTGTTTTTAATGAATTAAGGTTTATAAATGCATTGAAGGAAGGGAGAAAGTTATCTGATGAAGTCCAGAGTGGACGAAAATGTATGGTATGAAAGAGCGTTAATGTTATGAAGGAGCGTTTTTGTGGATTACAATAAAGCAGTTTTTATCCAACTACGGGTTTTTCCTTTCGTAGGCACTTTGAATTTGTTATTGGTGACTTTTAAGTGCCTTTACAACACTTTTTGGTGCATTTTGAGGTTTAGACTTCTAGCATTGAGTAGCATTACCTTCAGATTTTGCATGCTTGTACCTGTTACGGTGGTGGCTTTGTTCTTTGAACTTTGCCTAAAAAAGGCACTATAGGGGTGGCAAGAGCCTTAGCCAGTAACCTGAATCCCAGAGGCGACAGGTGCAGACCATCTCTGGCAAAGCATCATGGTCTGTCAATCATGTCGTCCCAGGCAGACAGATACTGGATCCCCTTTGAATGACACCAGAAGCTTAGCCAATTGTTGAAGTCAATCATTTTGTCCTTATATTGTGGTATCATTCTGGGTGAAGGCAGGATGCTACTCAGGGCTAGGGTCATACCTGCCTGGGCCACATGATCCGAGAGCTCTTCCATGTCTCTTTTCATGTAGTCCAGGGAGGTACGTCTCAAGTCATTCACTCCAACATGGAGAATGACAGAGTCATATTTGTACTTGTTGTGGAGTGACTTGAGTGCATGCGTTATGTGGCAGATCCTGGCACCCGAGAGGCAGATGACTGTAATTTTCTCCTTGTTCAACCTGGTGAGAGGGACATCAGTGTGGTGGACTATAGAGTCACCTATGATTAAAGTGTTAGGTATATTATCTTGCCTTAGGGGCTGTTGCTGGGTGGCACACAGGTGTTTTGAACTATGTGACACTTTGGTTGTGATTGGTGTTTGTTTGCGTTTCAGCTTCAGAGGTCCTTGTTGCTTGGGCAGGTTACAGTTAAGGGCCTCTGCATATGTGGAGTTAGTGTTGCTATATGTGGGTGTTGGTGGTGTGGGTTTAGAAGGGCTATGTGTTGCTTGAGGTGTAGTGTGGGTGTTAACCTTCTCCTCTTGACTGTCTAGCACAATCTTGGGTGGAGTGAGCTTTGCTTCCATTTTGGCTATGTAAGTGCATCTCTCACAGGTTGTAGTGTTGGGTCGTAGGAGGAGAGGGTTGTCTGTGTACATGAGGCAATTGCTGCATTGCCCCATTATGCCCAGATTCACCAGGTGGACAGGAGAAATCACCGGAAGCTGACCCTTGGACATGCCTGGTTTGATGCTTTTTTTTTTTTGTAAAGTACAGGAGCTGTTTTCCCTTAACTTAGCAAGGTACTTTGCAATTATAGGCTGTTTAGTGCCTACTATTAATTTCTCCTTATTAACAAGGAGAGTTGAGTGCTTGTATCAGTTTAAGGCTTCCTAGTGCTTTCCAGCAGGTATTAGAGAAAGTGCTAGTCAAAGAGATGCTTAAAAGTAAGATGAAAAAAAAATGCATACTGCAGTGTGCACTAGAGAAGGTAGACGTGAAAGTAGGTAACTTAAGTTTTACCTATTTAAAAAGTTAAGGTTTAGTGGAGAGTTACTATTTTTAAAACAGCAAGATGGGTTGAAAGGGGTGGTCACTTTTGTATTCTGGTACTATGGAACACAGTAGGATGGCCAGTAAATTTAAATAGTTGAAGGGGAGGGATTTTTGATTTAGTGATTACTCACACAAGCCACTGAAAGTAGAGAGGAAATGAGATATATGGTCAGATTAACATAAGAGGCAGGCAACTAGAAAGACAGTGGTATTTAACAAGACAACTATGACTTGGTGGGAGGGCGGGAAAAAAAATTCTGCCTGACTCAGAAGAGAGAGAGAGCTGTGGTCTCTTTTGAAGTTTTAATATGCTGTTAAAGCAGAATGCAGGTAAAACACAAGGTAAAGAAAACAAACTACAGTATTTAAAATATACAAAATACAAAAAATAAAAGCAAACTAACCTTTCCTTCACAGCAAAGTGTAGCAGAGTCTGGATGAGCCTTTCTGGTAAAGCAACTTTCTGGTAAAGCCAAGTCTCTCGATTCAGTGCCGCACTCCTGCCTTCTTCAACACTTATGCCTGACTGTCGCAGATCTTCTTTCACACAATCCATCCACCTCTTTGCTGGATGTCCTCGTTTCCTCTTACCTTCTTCCTGTCTGTCCCAAATTTTCCTCACCAGAGTGTCTTCTGCTTTTCTACACATGTGCCCAAACTGTCATAATCTGTTCTCTTTGATCTTTTCTGCAATTGGAGCTACTTTGGCTTCTGCTCTTATGTCCTCATTTCTTCACCTGTCCCACAATGTGCATCCTACGAGCTTTCTCAGGCACTTAATTTCCATCACCTTTAGCTTCTTCAACTGTTCTGCCTTTACTGCCCAGGTTTCTGTACCATACAGTAGTACTGGTTGCACCACTGTCTTGTACACCTTACTTTTCAGCTTCTTTGGCATTCTTCTATCATAGACTACACCTGATATTCTATGCCAGATGGCTTTAGCCCCTCTGATTCCAGCTTTGACCTCTTCATTCAGACTACCCTTCTCCTCAACTCCACATAGGCGGTAGTCTACTTAACACCGAAAGTATGATAAGAGACCATGGGACACAGGTGGACAGTAGTCTCTCCTTTGTTAATCACATTGCCACAGTAGTCAGGAAATCCTTCTATGTGGCACACCTCATCACAAAAGGTCTCTCATCCAGGAAAAAAGAGGTCATTGTTCCCCTCTACTCGTCACTCATTAGACCCATTATAGAGTACAATGCCCCTTTTGGTATATACCTCACAAGACACCTGCAACAACTGGAAAGGCCGCAGAAATACTTCACAAAGAGGATTACTGGCCTCAAAAAGATGCTCTACGCAGACCATCTCAAAAAACTCCAGCTTTACTCCATTGCATATCGCCTACACAGAGGCGATCTCAGCCTAACATACAAAGCTATGTCAAACCCAGAGCTGTTGGACATGCTCCACTTAAAGAAATCCCAATCCCTCCGAGCTACACGCTCTAGGGACCTAATCCTTGTCACCACAATACACAGAACATACTGGAGGCATAGATTCCTGTCCCAGAAACTTCCCATACTCTGGAATAAACTACCTATCTATATCAAACAAAGCTCCTCATTCGCACTCTTCAAGAAAAGTCTTGATGATTGGATGGGAAATAGGAAATTCACCCTGGCGATCACTTCTGGGGCTCTGCTCGACAGGGGCACAGGAAAATACTTTTCTTGGGTGGCAAAAGCCAGGGTACTTTTTTGGCTGGGCTTATATAGGCCCTAGGGCCAATAACCTAGTACCTACCTACCTATGAAACTGTGAACTACCCCTCTGAGATACTTAAAGCTGTTTACCTGTTCCACTATCTTCCCTTCTATCTCTATTCTCAGCTTCTTCTGCTTTCCCCAATTTGCTGCCATTACCACCATCTTATCTGTGCTTAGTTTCATCCCAGGTGCCTTCAGATTTGCATTCCATTCTCCTATTCTTTGCTGAAGTTCTAGCTCAGAGTCTGCCTGCACTGCCACATCATCTGCATACAGCAGATTTGTTGATCCCTCCCCTCCAACCTGTTTGCTAAAGTAGTCCATCACCAGTATGAACAGCAGTGGGCTCAGAGTTGAACCTTGATGTACACCCACTCCCACTGGGAATCCCTCTGTGAGGCCCAACACTGTTCATACTTGAGTCATTGGGTCCTTGTACATAGCCTGCACTAATTCTACCAATGTTTCTTTGACTTCAAACCACTGCAGTACTGCCCACATCAGCTTTCTTGGGACCTTGTCATATGCTTTCTCCAACTCTAGGAATGCCCAGTTGGACTTTCTCCTCATCTCTAGCTTCTTCTGAAGTATCTGTCTCAATGCAAAGATTGGGTCAGTTATGCTGCATCCTGATCTGAATCCAAACTGTTCATCTCCCATCTTACATTCTACTACTCTGCATATCTGTTTATCAATCACCCTCTCCAGAACTTTCATGCAATGTGATAGGAGTTTGATGGCTCTGTACTGCCCACAGTTGTGGATGTCCCCTTTGTTCTTGTACACTGGCATGAGTATGCTTATTCTCCAGTCATCTGGGGTATGCCTTTCTCTCCACACTGCTACTAGTACCCTCAGAAGCCATTTCTCCCCTATCTCACCCAGCATTTTTATCATATCTGCTGTAACCTCATCTGAGCCTGCTGCTTTCCCTGACTTCATCTTCCTTAGTGTTGTTCTTACTTCTTCTAGGGTGGGCTCCTCCTCTTCTCTCATCTTAGGCTGTTTCTGGGGGAGTACAGCTTTTGTGGGGTTATCTTAATTCAAAAGCTGCTGGAAATACTCCTTCCATCTGCCTTTGATGCCCTCTGGACTGGTGAGCAAGTTGTTGCTGGCATCCCTCATGAAGGGTGTCTGACTATCTTCATTATCTTTCTGTCTTTGCCTTGCAACCTGATAAAGTTTCTTTGTGTCCCTTACTGAGTCACTTTCCAGAAGTTGGTACAGTGCCTCTGATGCCCTATTCTTTGCTATTGCAAATTCTTTCTTAGATTCTTTGTTAGCCAACCAGTAGTCCTTCCTAATTTGGTCAGTCTTTTCTATCTCCACTTTTCTATCTCCCACTTCTTCCTGCAATCCTTCTTTCTTTTGATGACTTCCTGGACTTCTGCATTCCACCACCAGCTTTCTTTATGTACCTTATTTCTATACCTGGCTCGGCCACATATCTTTTCTGTAGTCCTAACATGCTGTTTTTAGGTGCTGCCATTCTTCTTCAACTCCACCTATTTCCTCCTCTGCTTGGGGTGCTAGAACTCTTAGTAATTCCTTGAACATTTGTACTTTCTCTCCAGTCAGCTTCCAGGTCCTCAGCCTGGTCTCGTTGACCTTAGAGCCTTCTCTGACCACTGCTTGCAGCTGCTTTTGGCAACTAGTGGTTTATGCTGTGGGCCGACTGATTCACTGCGGATGACTTTGCAATCATGGATTCTACCCCAGTGCCTTTTCTTTACTAAGGAAGTCTACCTGAGTTGCATGTTGACTACTCTTGTATGTGATCTTCTGACTGTCTCTCTTTCTGAACCATGTGCTGGCTACTATCAAGCCATTTGCCAGACAGAAGTCTAGAATGGCTTCTCCTTCTTTATTCCTGTTGCCTCACCCATTTGGACCCAGGCAGTCCTCATATCCTGTTCTGTCTGTCCCGATATGTGCATTCAAGTCACCCATTATCAACACCAATTCATGTTCTCCTGCGTTATCTAGTAGGTCCTGCAACTGCTGTCTGAATGCACTCTTTTCCTCACTATCACAACCTTGTTGTGGGGCATAGCTGAGAGTATGACACTGCCCTATCATCACACTGGAGTCTGACTGCCATGAGTCTATCATTAATTCTGATGATATCCCATACTGCCTTCTGAAGCTTCTCTTGCACCACAATTCCTACACCATTTCTAGCCTGCCCTCCACCGGAGTAGTAGACTCTGGATCTCAAACCAAGTGGCTTTTCTGCACTGCCCTTCCATCTCATCTCTTGGATACATAGGATGTCCAGCCACTTCTAAGCTGCATCCTGTCAGTGAACCTACATTAAGTATAGCAATTCTTATTTCATGTTTGGCAGGTTGGTTGGTTTTACATCCAGCTTTCGCTCAACACAGCTATCCCCAGGTAACCCAGGATGGACAACTAGACACTGGCCAGCCAGTAGCTTATTGACCCAGGGCTGCTGGGCTTTATGGTGGGCACACACTGGCCAATAGGGGCACATATACAAATCCCACCATTAGCAAGGGTCCGTGACATGGGTCAGATTAGCAAGGGTCCCTGCCGAGGGTCAGACTAGGCCAGGTCCTCAACCCACACCGGTAACTACCCATGCCCATTTTTGGCAACATTAGTCAACATGACCGAATCAGCTAAAGCCATATTTTACACTGTCGAGTGGCTAACCCTGCCACTGTGCGCAGTCTGTGATCCATGTTCTCCTATTTTGAGGATACTGTGTACCACAGTAGTTGCCCAAAGTGGTTGGTCTGTACAACTCTTCCCCCTATAGGGCACCATGTAGAGTCTGTGCTGCTGCCCACAGCTCCATTCATTGGTGAGTTTGACATGGAAACACTCAGCATGTTTTTCGGACATGGGAGAAACCCCGCAGAGGCACAGGGAGAACATGCAAACTCCAAAGAGGCATTGGTCAGAGGTCAGGATCGAACTTTGCACTTTGTGCAAGGGAGATGAAGACCTTAACCACTAAGCCATCTGGTCTCTAGGAAAAGAATTTTTATATTCACAGGGTGGTCTAGGATGCATTTAACTATACAGATAGGCCGTATTGGTTTAGTAGAGGTACCTAGTAAGACAACAAATGCTAAGAAGCCCTATTTACCTCCAGGAGGACAGAAGATCTAATACTGATCTGGCCATTTGTAAGATCTTTTATGCAGGTATACAATTCCAAAATATGTTAAGAATCTGTCAGCCTTTTATCATCTAGGATCTAAGTTTCTTAGCATTGACATCACCAAAAGAAACAATGTTTCATATGGGGTATTGACTCCATACGTTCCTCCCATGGAATACATGACCTTTCTTATGCTCTCATTCAGCAACTTTGTGATTGTCCATCCCTTAGCATAGGCAACCAGCACTGTGACAGGCAACATGGGTGTCAGTTAACCATGTAGTGATCAAACACCCCCTCTTTTATAAAGGAAAGTAACTGATGTGCATGGCCCCAAACAGGATAAGATATTTAGGTTTACTATCATATTTTTGAATGGAACTCCATCGACTGCACTTTTGTCGAACACGGAAAATCGAAAACGGTAATGTCAAACTCCAAAAGCCAACCTATGAACGGGTTTTAACATGGGTCGAGATAGGTGTTTACTGCTATAGCACAAGCCAAAACAAACTAAAAATCCACGAAACAGGTAGAGGGAAGCAAGGCAGCAAACACCAACAGATAAAAGTTAATCTTCTTTAATACAGATAAAATGTGAAGCACTTTTCGTTTGAGACTGTGCTCAAACTTCTTCAGGCAAACTGATTACACAAATCACAAGTATATACACCAATTAGGTGAGCTGCTCACACAAGCACTACATCAATTAAGCAATTAAAAACTGCACCAAGGTAATAAAGCATTTAAAGGCATATAAAACAAAACAGCCTAAATGCTCTTAATACATATTTGTACTTAAAACCACCTTCAACTGTTGCAAAATAAAATAAAATAAAAATAAAAATATAACCGTCCAACATGTTGATTAAATAACCTACTGAGGATAGATATATATATCAACTAATGTATACTACAAAAAATAAAAAATATGAAAAGTATATATGTATATATATGCATCTTATCTTGATAAACTTTTAAGTTTTAAAACACTGACAATAGAACAGCATTCATTAAGTCCAGGGGGATTATACGCATTTTATCTAACTTGCCACATAAGTTCTAATTCTTCCAGTTTTAATGGAGTAGGGCCTCCCCTAGGATCTTCGTGAATCTGATCTATTATCATAAATTTAAATTTGTGGCCTGGGTTGAGACTGACATGCTTAACCAGAGCATTGTCGAGTTTATTCTTCCGAATTGCATAAATATGTTCATACAAATGGTAACGGAGACGCCTCTCTGTTTTCCCTATGTAGAACGATAAACAATTCTGGCATTGTGCTAGATAAACTATCATTTTAGAATTGCAATTCACTCGACATTTCAAAAAGTATTGATGGTTGTGAATAATGAATCTATTAGATTCACTAACATATTGGCAGTAGTTACAAGACTGACACTTGAACATACCCGGTGTTTTTGGGTATGTGCGTTGGCGTTGCTCGAGAAGGGACTTTAAATTTTTTGCCCTTCTATACGTGACCACTGGTCTATTGCCAACTTCATTGAAAATACTGAAATCACTTTTAAAGATAGCCCAATTTTTACATAAAATTTCATAACAAGACTTACTATTAATACTAAAAGTAGTGATAAATGATGGAACATGACCAGTAGTTTCACATACTGTATTAATGTCATATATTGAAACATTAACTGCACTACTATGCTGTACCACTTCTACGTTCATAGAATTAATATTTAATAAAGGTTTAAATAACTGCCTATTCCGTTTGGACCCCACTTCTTCTATAAGTTCATTAATCAGATTCTCAGGATAGTCTCGGTGGATGAACATATTTTTTAATAAACAACATTCTTCAATGAAGTCGGCATCAAGAGTTGACATGCGGGCTGCCCTGACTAACTGGCCCTTAACTACAGTTCGCTTCTGGTGCTGAGGATGACAGCTAGAATAATGCAAAAACGCATTAGAATATGTGCTTTTTCTATGTATCTTAGCTGTATACCTCTGAAGTGAAGAATTTTTAGTTAATAAAATGTCAAGGTACGCTATAGAATCCATACTAAAAGAAGATTTAAACTTTAGGAAGTCTGTGGTGCTGTTGAAATAGTCGACTACCATGTCACTAATGGCTCTGTCACCTTTAAGTAAAATAAAAAAAAATGTATTTTATTTATTTTGCAACAGTTGAAGGTGGTTTTAAGTACAAATATGTATTAAGAGCATTTAGGCAGTTTTGTTTTATATGCCTTTAAATGCTTTATTACCTTGGTGCAGTTTTTAATTGCTTAATTGATGTAGTGCTTGTGTGAGCAGCTCACCTAATTGGTATATATACTTGTGATTTGTGTAATCAGTTTGTCTGAAGAAGTTTGAGCACAGTCTCAAACGAAAAGTGCTTCACATTTTATCTGTATTAAAGAAGATTAACTTTCATCTGTTGGTGTTTGCTGCCTTGCTTCCCTCTACCTGTTTCGTGAATTTTTAGTTTGTTTTTGCTTGTGCTATACCAGTTTGTTTATGGCGTCAGGATTAGAGGCAACTATTAGCGGCAACTCTTTGGATAACACGCCAGAAATTCTTCATAATGAAGTGAATTCACCTAACTTTCCAGCTCTACCGGATTCTGGCTCTTCGAACAATGGTTTACTCACTTCCCTAACTACGAAATTGGAATTACTTCTTGAAAGAATGGACAGATTAGAGCGTCAGCATCGTACAATACTTTGTCACCACCTTCGCTAGGTCAGCAAGCGGAACCAGTTTGTACACTTGCCGGGTCTGCAGCCAGTAGAGCAACGCAATATTTACGTAGTTCAGCAACCTTGGAATGTGGGCAGAGGAGTATTCCGGCCAATTCTGGTGTCTGTAAT
Source organism: Protopterus annectens (assembly GCF_019279795.1). Lineage (NCBI taxonomy): Eukaryota > Metazoa > Chordata > Ceratodontiformes > Protopteridae > Protopterus > Protopterus annectens. Next base: position 175,084,598 of record NC_056745.1, on the reverse strand, counting down.
GGAGCAGCACTGGTCTATCCTGAACGAACACAGCAACAAGGTAATTCTAGACATCAAACTACTTTTGCTAATATATTATCACAGGGTTCAGTGTCTCTGGCACTACCAGTAGCTGTTCCACAGTCGCAGTCTGTTGTGCCCACAGTTGTACCATCAGTGTGTCCACAGACTCAACCTGCGGTGCTTGTAGCACCGAAAGACTTCTCTAATTCACCGTGCATTTTGAACTGGGTGACGGACAATTTTTCTTTTACTCCGCATGTTGGTCCAACAGTTCAGGTTACACCTGAAATTGAGAGTTCTGACATTTCTATGAATCTTAAATCACTTGACAATCATTTAGTCAAATTGAAGAAGATTCAGCTGGAAATTTCTTATTTCCAAGAATATCACGCACGTAAAATAGTACCGAAAGGTTTGAGGCATTATCAGTACCCTACTGGACTGGTGGCTAACTCTAGTTTCCACAAAGAATTGATAGAGTTATTTGACCGACAGGGTTTTGAACTGTTGGGTGTTATGATTAAACATTATTCCCTGTCGGTCGATACACTGAGCAAGCAAGTTGTTGATATTGATGAACAGATCAGGCAAGACAAGGAGTTCTTCCATTATAAATATGACTATAACAGAGTTTTTTCCAGTCTGGATCAATATTTAGTCAATCTTAAAAATAATAAGAATAAAGAATTGGACAGGGATACTAAAGCTTATAATGGTGGGGTAGCATATCCCGCACCACCAGCAGCACAAGGTCAACGAATCCACCTACAGTTAACAGTTCTCCAGAGTTGGACCCGAATGTTACCCACTCAGACTCTCAACCATTACAGAACATACTTGCTTCTAACAGTGGCTCGGCTTCTGGTTCAGTCACTCAACCTGAATTGAGACGAAGTGAGAGACTACAAAATAACTATAAGTTGGGACAGTTTAAGGATAATGCATATAACCCTAATTTTTTAGGGGCAAGACCAAAACAAACATCCTTTCAACAGAAGTCAAAGCAGAAATCAAGGTTTCACAGGACATGAGTTTTGATTCTTCTAGTTCTGTATCAGGGCAGGATTTTCATGCCACGGACTTTTTAAATAATACTGTTGATGTTTCTGCTTTCCTTGACAGTTCCCATTTTTTGACAGCCTTGCCGGCTCCTTTTGTTGATGGTTTTCAAGTATGTTATGACACACCAGTCCAGTGTTTTAACCTGATTGCTGATAACCATGTGAATGATGATCAGTCTACTGTTTATAACAGTTCAGGTCCTGAGATTCTTCTTAATGAGGATGGTGATTTTAAGGTTTATAATTATTCTCTGGTAAACATCACTAGTGATATAGTCGAGCTTTTTTCTAAGGGTTACACCTATGTTCCACCACAGAGATTGGATGTTGTAAGGTCTATTATCGACCTCAAATTGTTTACCAGAAAACTTAATTTCAACCTTATGATGGGTTGGAATAGTTTGGGCACTAGTGACACATTTAGAATATCTAGTGTTTTTAATTCCCCCCTCCATCCTACCCTTCAGATGTTTGAACTTATATGTGAGCTAGATATTCGTCATAGATTCCAGTCTGAACATTATTATAAGTATAGTTGTGCAGATTCATTAAATGAGAAGGATTGTATTGATTTTATTAAGGTACATGACCTTCGAGTTTGTAAACTGCATAAAGGTGGGGGTATGGTTGTATTTGATAGGGGTGATTACACTAACAGAATGTTAAAACTTTTGAATAGCCCTTCATATTTAGTTAGTTCACGCTCTGAAGTGAATACAGCATATTTACATATAAAGAATACTTTGGAAGAAATGTTTATCGACGAGAGAATTGACCAGAAAATGTTTAACTACATGCTGACCACTTATCCTAGATTTCCAAGTCTTTTTGGTATTCCTAAAATCCATAAAGACTTTTTGGACCCTCCCATGTGTCCTTTAGTTGACAGCAGAGGTTCACCTACGTATGCATGTGCTAAAGTTATAGATGTAATCTTGCAAAAATTTTTAGTTAATGATGTACAAATTTGTAAAGACTCCTGGTCTTTTTTAGAGAGAATCAATGAGTTACCATTTGACATCCAACATAATTTTTTAACTATAGACGTCAAAGATTTGTACACTTGTATCCCACATGAAATAGTTAATGACTGGATCAGGCTGGATTTAAGAGCAAAAGGGTGTACCTGAATAGAACTCGACCTAGTTGAAGAACTTTTGGATATTGTTCTTAACAATAACTTTTTCAAGTTTAATAATGAATTTTATCTGCAAAAGGTTGGGGTAGCAATGGGCTCCCCCTGTGGTGCTAGTATAGCCAGTCTGGTAATGGCTCATTGGGAACACTCTTTTGTTTTATCTAAGTCAGATTACAAAGATGTGTTCATTTTCTATACACATTACCTTGATGACATTTTTATTTTACTTAAAGGTGACAGAGCCATTAGTGACATGGTAGTCGACTATTTCAACAGCACCACAGACTTCCTAAAGTTTACATCTTCTTTTAGTATGGATTCTATAGCGTACCTTGACCTTTTATTAACTAAAAATTCTTCACTTCAGAGGTATACAGCTAAGATACATAGAAAAAGCACATATTCTAATGCGTTTTTGCATTATTCTAGCTGTCATCCTCAGCACCAGAAGCGAGTTGTAGTTAAGGGCCAGTTAGTCAGGGCAGCCCGCATGTCAACTCTTGATGCCGACTTCATTGAAGAATGTTGTTTATTAAAAAATATGTTCATCCACCGAGACTATCCTGAGAATCTGATTAATGAACTTATAGAAGAAGTGGGGTCCAAACGGAATAGGCAGTTATTTAAACCTTTATTAAATATTAATTCTACGAACGCAGAAGTGGTACAGCATAGTAGTGCAGTTAATGTTTCAATAGATGACATTAATACACCATGTGAACCTACTGGTCATGTTCCATCATTTATCACTACTTTTAGTATTAATAGTAAGTCTTGTTATGAAATTTTATGTAAAAATTGGGCTATCTTTAAAAGTGATTTCAGTATTTTCAATAAAGTTGGTGACAGACTAGTGGTCACGTATAGAAGGGCAAAAAATTTAAAGTCCTTTCTCAAGCAACGCCAACGCACATACCCAAAAACACCGGGTATGTTCAAGTGTCAGTCTTGTAACTACTGCCAATATGTTAGTGAAGCTAATAGATTCATTATTCACAACCATCAATACTTTTTGAAATGTTGCGTGAATTGCAATTCTAAAATGATAGTTTATCTAGCACAATGCCAGAATTGTTTATCATTCTACATAGGGAAAACGGAGAGACGTCTCCGTGACCGTTTGTATGAACATATTTATGCAATTCGGAAGAATAAACTCGACAATGCTCTGGCTAAGCATGTCAATCTCAACCCGGACCACAAATTTAAATTTATGATAATAGATCAGATTCACGAAGATCCTAGGGGAGGCTCTACTCCATTAAAACTGGAAGAATTAGAACTTATGTGACTTGTTAGATTAAATGCGTATAATACCCTTGGACTTAATGAATGCTGTTCTGTTGTCAGTGTTTTAAAACTTAAAAGTTTATCAAGATAAGATGCATATATATACATATATACTTTTCATATTTTTTATATTATATATTTTTTATTTTTTGTAGTATACATTAGTTGATATATATATCTATCCTCAGTAGGTTATTTAATCAACATGTTGGATGGTTATATTTTTATTTTTATTTTATTTTATTTTGCAACAGTTGAAGGTGGTTTTAAGTACAAATATGTATTAAGAGCATTTAGGCAGTTTTGTTTTATATGCCTTTAAATGCTTTATTACCTTGGTGCAGTTTTTAATTGCTTAATTGATGTAGTGCTTGTGTGAGCAGCTCACCTAATTGGTATATATACTTGTGATTTGTGTAATCAGTTTGTCTGACGAAGTTTGAGCACAGTCTCAAACGAAAAGCGCTTCACATTTTATCTGTATTAAAAAAGATTAACTTTCATCTGTTGGTGTTTGCTGCCTTGCTTCCCTCTACCTGTTTCATGGATTTATAGGTGTTTACTGCTATTGCCGAACTACAAACCTCTCCCCTATCTCAACCCATGTTAAAACCCGTTCCTAGGTTGGCTTTTGGAGTTCAACATTACCGTTTTCGATTTTCCGTGTTCAACAAAAGTGCAGTCGACGGAGTTCCATTCAAAAATATGATAGTAAGCCGATATTTACTACCATTAGCTTGCATGGCAAAAGGAAAATAGAACAGACATTCTTTACTCATCTGAAAGAAGGGATGGAAAATACCTAACTTGTGCTTAAGGATAGCTTAAATTAGATGGGCAGATATGAATTCTTATCTACAAAAGAAAGCACAAGGCATGGTGACATCATGTGAGATTGGAACAGGGAAGAATTAGAAGAGACAGAAAAATCAGCACTTTGCAGGAATTATTGTAGGTATATTAACATCTGCCAGACATGGTAGTATCAGTGAAGTTTGCAAATAGTTTAAAGGGTTGGATATGCTCTAGAAGAAAGTTGTTTCTGTGAAGCTAGTCTTGGGTTAAGCTATGATGGGAGTGGAAAAGATGCTTTGGCAGAGTAAATGATTCCAAATTCTATGCTGAAGTACCTTTAATGCCATCCCTATCTCTTATGGGATATTCGGCTCCTAGATATATTGATTTGGGCAGAGGAGAGTGGAGGTGAGAATTACTGGAGAGGAAGAAGAGAGAGACTGGAACATTAAAAAACACTACCACTAAAATGTCATTATTTTCTTATTACACATTGTTCTTCCATCCTTGTATTGGAGCCAAGGGAGCACAGCATAGAAAGACGATTTGATTTATGTGGTTCTTCATCTTTTTCATGCATGCATCTGGTTAGATAGTCTGTGCACACCATTTCTTCTTTATTTCTTGTTCCTTTTTGGCTCTTATCTCTTCCCTTCCCTGATTACAAAGATCCTATGCCCTATTGACCCACTTGCTTCTCCTGACCCTGGATATCATAGAACACCAAAACAGGGAAGCAAGAATTTGGGTCTTCATTTTTCATGTAGAGTACTTAGACAAAAATTGGAAAAAAAATGGGCCACATATTTCAAAAATATTTGTGTAAGTGGAAAAGGAATTTAAAAACTGAAAGAAGAAAATAAAACAATCATTGTTAAGAAATTAAATGAATAAAGTAACTGATTTTTGTATATGTACTATCTGTTCTGTTTTACTGTATGGCCTTAGTATACTATTGGTTTGTGTGTGTGTTTTTTTGGATGTTTTTGTATAAGTAATGTGATTATTTTATGTTTTGTTAACTCTGGATCATAGATGAAAACTGCCTTAGAACTTGTGGTTATACAAAGAATCAAACAAAAACAAACAACAAAGTAAATAAATAAATACATAGACAGACACATAGATACATACATTAAGAAATAAACTATCTGTGTCTGAACAACAAAAGTTTGAATAATGAAAACAAACTTGAGACATGTTTTGATATAAATGAGGATCAATGCTGTCATATACATAAATGTGGGCACAGGAAAGTTAGTAGCTATGGTTTGTGATGGTAAAGATTTATCTTTCCTCACCTGGATTGGATGGACTAGGTAACGGGGTGTCCATTAATGTGAAAGAGAATTTAAAAATACTGTATTTAAAATGGAGAGATTATTGGTGCTATCAAATTTGTTTCAATATATCTGAATTTATAAAATAATTTAAAAAATGTCATTGTTTTCAGTCTGAATAATGTCTTAGGCAAACTTGCAAGATTTAGAATAGTTCTTAAGATTTACAAGATCTAGTATATTTCTTGGATGAAGTCATGCTAAACGTTGTGAAATGAGCAACTAATATGTCAGTTGATTCCATTTTACAGCTAAAAACTGCTAACTTGAGTTAGAGGGAGAAGAGTAGCTTTTGGCCTTTTAGCATGATTTTAAATAAGAAAGTTTTTTTCAAGGGGTGGGGTGGGGGGATTATGTTGAACTTAGTGCTTTGTAATAGCATTGACATGTTTAAGGACTTGACATTGACACAACCTTTATCAACTATTCATCTACAGACATCGTAGCTCTGTGAAATACAAAATTAGATTGTTCAAAATGAAAAAGGTATAAGAAAAATACAAAGGGAAGTAGCTGAGTAATATGAACAATTGGCCTGCATTTAACTTGTTTTGGAAAGTAATTTTAATGGGAGTAAAATCATATGGCAAGATATGCTGTTATATGGATATATTTTTTCAGATGTGTCCCTGAAAAAAGAAAGGTTTAATATATGTTAAAAGTGAATACGAGTAACAAAAAATAAACAACAAAATGTTAATAAGAACAATTCATTGTAATTCCATAGAACTTCACTTTAAATACCTTCCTGTGATCCTAGCAGCAATAAAAGACATGCATATTATATAAAAAAGCACAGATATCAGTTAAAAGCCAACAATTAAAATAAAAATAAATTCATACTAAATACAAGAACCAGTATGGCAAGATATGCTGTTATATGGATATATTTTTTCAGATGTGTCCCTGAAAAAAGAAAGGTTTAATATATGTTAAAAGTGAATACGAGTAACAAAAAATAAACAACAAAACGTTAATAAGAACAATTCATTGTAATTCCCTAGAACTTCTCTTTAAACACCTTCCTGTGATCCTAGCAGCAATAAAAGACATGCAGGTTATATAAAAACGCACAGATATAAAGCCAACAATTAAAATAAAAAGAAGTTCATACTAAATACAAGAACCAGTATGGCAAGATATGCTGTTATATGGATATATTTTTTCAGATGTGTCCCTGAAAAAAGAAAGGTTTAATATATGTTAAAAGTGAATACGAGTAACAAAAAATAAACAACAAAACGTTAATAAGAACAATTCATTGTAATTCCCTAGAACTTCTCTTTAAACACCTTCCTGTGATCCTAGCAGCAATAAAAGACATGTAGGTTATATAAAAATGCACAGATATAAAGCCAACAATTAAAATAAAAAGAAGTTCATACTAAATACAAGAACCAGTATGGCAAGATATGCTGTTATATGGATATATTTTTTCAGATGTGTCCCTGAAAAAAGAAAGGTTTAATATATGTTAAAAGTGAATACATATAACAAAAAATAAACAACAAAACGTTAATAAGAACAATTCATTGTAATTCCCTAGAACTTCACTTTAAACACCTTCCTGTGATCCTAGCAGCAATAAAAGACATGCAGGTTATATAAAAAAGCACAGATATCAGTTAAAAGCCAACAATTAAAATAAAAAGAAATTCATACTAAATACAAGAACCAGTAGACTGACAAAAATAATCAAATAATGAACGTTCTCCACTTTAGAAATAAAACAAGACCATATGAGTGAGAAGTAAATGTTTTAATATCTGAATTAACTCAGCTTCCTCTTTTTCTCAAGACGCTGCTTAGAACTTCTAAAGAAAAGGAACCTGACTTCTTGTTTTTAGTTCATGCTACTAGTTTACCATTTATGTTTGTTTTGACTGTGTCATACAACTCTGTTCAACAGTTAAAATTCTGCACCAATTGTAGATATAAAAAACAAATAGGAGCTCCTGGGGTTAGTGCATTAGTACCAGTTTTTACATGGGCCAACAGTCCCACCTTTTAATCATTAGTTATTGAACTACCTCTGGGCAATAGCTGCTTGTTTCACATGCTGATCCCTTCATGTTGGACCAGTGCTGGGACATGAATGGGAAAGAGGTTCCATCTATTGAGGACTATTGTTATAAGAGATGGCTCATTCTGCCTCTGGAATGAAACAATATGCATTAGCTGCATGCAGTGGTTAATTCTGCACAGTTTCAGACTCCCTTCTGTTTTGGGCCTATGATAATACAAAGTACAAAGAAGCTCCTTAACAGCTTCCTTCTTCACGGGAAGCCATTGACTATTCTAAAATCTTTTGATAACCTGTAAATGTTTTACTTAGGACATAGGATCATAGGAGGTTACTAGGCCCCAGGGCCTAGCCAGCTTCATCCCTTGTTCCCAAGGATGTCTGGTTCGAGCACACTAAAATCAGCACCTATTGCCCCTGTCCAAGAGGGACACAGGTGGAACCCCTGGGATGAATTTCTGGTTACCCATCCAGTCATCCAAATTGTGCTTAAATAGGGCCAGCAAGGGGCTTTGTTTAACATAAATAGTAAGCTTGTTCAAAAGGTAGGGTGACCTCTATGAGACAAATCTGTCACTCCAACAAGTTCTGTTGATGTCACATACCAGGTTATGGTCATTTGGGCGAGTGACTTGTGTGCCATTTAACTTGCAAATGTGTAGCATTTCCATCAAAGCTGGGTCAGAGATTGCTCTATATGCAAGACACAGGTCATCTCTGAGCAGTCTGTATGACACAGAGTAAACTGAAAATTATTTCAATCTGTCTGCATAAAACAGATCTTGAAGACCCCTGAGTTTTCTTCATAAGGAACCTTCATGGTCTCTCCAAATCTCTGTAAATCTTACTGACACTTCAACCTTTCTCTGTTTCCAGTACTTTTCTATATTCACTGAACATAGAAAATATTATTCATCTACAAAAGTTCACAAATATCATCCCAATAAATAGGTCACACAGAATTTAACTAATTCACACAATGAGCAAGCTTCTAGACAATGTAGTTTCTAAGCACCTGAGGTGCTTAGCCCAAGATGCATGTTTTTATCCAACGGTCAGCATAATCTGGCCAAAGAACAAAGCATTATAGATGCTATAATTAGTTTCAAAAATGCCATCTAAAGGGTTTATTGCAAACATTATCTCACAGAAGTTTTGTCCGTGTACCCCAACAAAGATTTTGATTTCATTTCCTGTCTCCTTGTACTATTCTTTTATCTGTCCTGGGCCATAATTGCTCTGCCCTGTTATGGTTTAGAAACTATCTCACAAAGAGTTCCTTTAGGTTTGTAATTGAAAGCATTCTGTCCCAATTTGTACCCCACCTTTGGAGATCTGTAATCGCATTATATTAGTGACCTTTTTATTAGGATTATTTGGAAACTGTCTTGTTAGCCTAAATTGTAATCACATTTCTCTTTAGATGACCTTGTATTCTCAAACATCGGCTCATACCCCATCTCTGAAGCCTCCAATCAAAGCAGATATCCAGTAAGTCTGTACCTGATTCACATTAAAGCAAATTATGATAAAATTTACCAAGACATATTTTCCATACTGTGAGAAACACAACACTATCAACTACCATGATTTATAACTATGGACTGTGGTATTTCATGACAGCATACAAAAGTTATCCTGTGATGCTGAGCAGTGAACAGGAACTTTTAGTGCCTCTTTGTGTACTGTGTGGTGCTGTTCTCATGATGTGGGGAGTGTAATGTTGCATGACAACACTACGCTACTCAACAAGGCAAGGCAACTTAATAAGGTTTATAGTAGCTTTGTGTAGCTACTTAGTAAGGTCATTCTACCTACCCAAGGAGCATTGTCCCATTGAGCTATGCTGTTTTATCATATCTAGTAGTGATTTGAAAATATAAATCATTCCTTGGGCACAGTGGTGATGGAAGAGTGATTACCATTATATAGCGATGAAACAATCTGTTAAGTAAGCACTGGTGTAAGCTTAACAGAATTATCATGTCAGGGGTGGGACAGGTGTTATTGTGATGGAAGATTTACCTGCTCCATTCAGAACTCTTGCTTTTCCTACTAAGCAAAGAAGTTTTTTTTTTCTTTCCAAACAGTGCTAATATGTTTTTCAGCTCTATAGTGAGCAACATGTCAGCAGAGAAGGGGAATATGAGTAAGGTCAATGGGCAAGGAGAATTACTGAGCTGAGAAATGTAATAGATTCACAACAGTCCCAGTTAGACTTGCATAGGTTACCCCATTGAGACCACCTGCTACACCACAGTTTATCTGTCTATGAATCACTTATGGCTGGAGGCCACAAAGACACTGGAGCACAAACGTGATGTGATACCTTTTATTGAACCAAAATCCTCTTCTTCTTTCGGCTTTTCCCAGTTAGGGGTCACCACAGCGGATCACCTGTCCGCTCATGGTTGGCAGTGGAGTTTTACGGTGTCGAGTTGCCAGTCCGGTGCCCAACCTTCCACAGAAGGCACACACATGCACTCACACCTAGGGCCAATTTTAGAGTGTCCAATCCACCTACAGCATGTCTTTGGGATGTGGGAGGAAACCGGCGCACCCGGAGGAAACCCACACAACCACAGGGAGAACATGCAGACTCCGCATAGAAGGCACTCCAGCCGAGGATCAAACCAGAGAACCTTTTGCTGTGAGGTGGCAATGCTAACCACTGCACCACTGCAGCCGCCCTACTCATAACTACATTTGCTAAAAGACAGAGCTGTTTTTGCACCCATCTGACCACCTTTCCTTTGTCTGAAAAACTTATCAAACAAAAAATAATTACTTCCCAATAGTAACTCTAATAAAGTGCAAGCTACTAAAACTAATGCAGCACAGCAAACAGTAACCACTCAAACTCAAAAATTATAGAATGGGCACCTACGGGCAAGTGACAATCCAACCAAGTTTACAGCTTTCTTTCTTTTACTAGTTCTTAGAACTTCTTCAGAAAATAACTAACACATCAAACTCTTAAAAAATACCGCAAAAAATTACATGATTTTTTTCAAAAGAAGCAAATACTAAATTGCCATAGCTTGACTGGCAACTCCCCATCAATGATACAAAAGCTCATAAATAATCTGGCCCCATAGTGTACAGGGATAAAGCCTTTACTGCACCTTGGATAACCCGTGTTTGACTAGTTGCATGAATGCTGGAAGGACCAGGTAGGGGAGGATGGGAGCCAGCAGGTGACATCAGCTTGCCCTTCCTGGAGGAAGGGAAACAGCAGAGGCATTCTGCAGTATCAGCGTTCAAAGCCTGGTGTGAGCTCTGTCCAACTGGTATACCAGTTGGTCAGGAGGGTGCTCATGTGGAGAAGCATGCATGCACCTATATGCATGAAATACTCTGGCTACATAGTGCATATATTGTCTTACCTAATTGTGTAGCCAGTTTTATGGCTTGCAAAGGGCTTTAGCACATCATTCTAGGCCTTCTCCATGATGTGCAATATTTATGAATAGCACCAACATTCCATTTTTGGGGACTATCCCTAGCTAAAAGTATACTCAAGCGCGGCTGATAGAAGGAACAGAGTTAACTGAAATTCAATGGTCATATGATAACCTTCGCATTCAGCTGTGATAAAATCAAAAACAAGAGTCTAGATTCAAGATTAATAGCATGAGTGCCAAGTAATAAAAAAGGCTCTTATAGCCTCTAAGCAATAATGCTAAAAAAACCTCTAGGGAACCAGATGCTTATTCTTGCATTGCACTATATACTAACAACTAGCAAAAACTGCAAGAAAGTCCCAGGCAAGCTCGAGCCTTCACTGTATGATGCCTTAACCATTCTGCAGTGGAGGACAATGACACATATGCAAATGACCCCTTAAGGATATACCTGTGCTTCAGCTATATGGCTTCTGAATGCCCACAACTTTTGTTTTTTTACTTTTTAAGTCATTATAGCTATATTTAGGGCAATGAAGCAAAACCCCACAAACTACAGGAATGCCATGTTTCACCCTTTTTCTGTGATTGTCAGTATAGGTTAAGTAGATTACTTGACTACACTGTAGAACCAAAGAGCTTAAAACAAACTGCATGAAAAACCCAGCCAAGCTAGAATTTGGATATACTAGGAATCATCATGGCAGCTTTCATTAGACACAATCAGAAGCTGTAAACTCTCCTAAAATATGTATGTTTTTCACATCCTCATCCAAAGATGAATGCCATCAAACTGTCATTTTTAAAGTAAAATGGCTTCCTATACCAAAGAGTTCAACTGTAATGTGTGCTACCTTTGCTTTTTAACTTAAGCGCCTTCTTTGTCTGTCTGGAATTAAGCATCTGACTTGCCAATCCACAAACATTTCTCTCACATCTCCACTGAAATCTCAAATACATATTTCTTCTTCTTTCACTACAAGTAGGAATACATTTTCCCCCTCACTTCTGGAGCCCAGACTGTGCAACGCAATCCCTTTTTCCAACACAACGCCTGCCGTAGTCTGTTCGTTCATTATATCATAAGGATTTTTATATGGAAAACTTCATATGTTACTGAATAAGTAAAATAAACAAATCGGAACTCCTGGAAGGATCAGCTATATAGTGTGAGAACTGATAATTCATGTTTATTACTTTTGCAGAACATCCTCTGGGTATTAGGTTGAGTCTAATCAGATTCCCACCTGAGATAAATACTTTAATTCTAGTTTTATTTTCTTAAGTTACTGAGGAAGCTGGCTAATTATTGAATAGTCATATTGTGTATTACTTTGGTGACTGTTTAATTATAGAAATTATATTACTACCTGATTGTTATACTTGCAGTACTGCTATAACTTGATATTGTATTTGTTACTATATTATGCCTACTATATTCTTTTATTATAACTCAGTCCTGGATAAAAAACAGCCCTAGTGATCCAATGCACTGCACTAAGAAAAATAAAATAAAACAGACATGTACAGCTGGGCCAGAACAGTGAATCTTAAGCTGTCTAAAAATAAATATGTGCATTCACTTCACTGACAGCTTTTTGAAAGTGGCAAGAAGTACTTTGGCAAGCTGGAAGCAGAATATGTGTCCAGTGAAGTGTGTCTATCACTGACAGACAGCAAAGCTGCAGACCAAGAGCACAGTTCCATCCTGAAGTCCACTGATATTTGAAGACTGCACTGCCTGAGTACTAACTACTTGTTTCAATGACTGGCAAGTTTTTCATATAGTTATCTAGCTTGGCAGGATTCCATCTGTGATGAAACCATTAGGAAATGTCAGGCCCCGCTAGAACAAGCCCTGGAACATAAGAGGCTGAATGGCCAAAAATGCACTTAAAGATACCAAGTCCAAAATGGCCATTTTTATTATTAACGGTATATATGTTTGTGGGGATGTGAATGACTTGCTCCCCACATCAAAGATGTGGGGGGTTGCCCTTCTGCAAAAAAGAAGTTTAAAGGTGAAGACCAAGGTTCGAGATTTTCTCTTCTCCTGGGTTTTCAATCTTTTTTTTGACACTCAATATTATGGATGTCGACATTTTGATAGACAGCCTATCTGAAGATTTAGAAACCTATGACAACAATTCTGCTGATGGACATACATGAGTGGCACGACTATATTTTTTGGGAAAGGTTTTTTGGTAATTAATTGTTGCACATGCTACCAGGGCCAACACATCTTCCTTTTTACTGTTGACAAATTCGGGCATAATGCTTACTGAAGTAATAAAATATAAGGGTTATGCTGAAATTTGCTTTGTTGAATTCTTTTTGGAAGATCTTTTGTCTATAGTCAAAGATCAACAAGGAGAGAAGTATTTTAACCACACTTGTTTGTTTGTAGTACGCAACATATAACTTATGAAAAAATGTATAACCTTTTTATTTCTATTCTGCAATAAGTCTAAGACGAGACTGGGCACAGCCTTAGTAACTGTGTGATCTCTTAAATTATTTAGTTTGTAAAGCTAATAACTAACAGCTGTATGTATTTTGTTGCAAAACAGTTTGCTTTTCTTGGGATTTTAATGCTTTTCTTTTGGGAATAATGGCTCTTACATAAATGGCATATAAAAGATTCTGATGTAGGACATGTTATGGAAGTTCAGGCATAATTTACAAATGTCAAGTCTTCACATACCGGGGAGTATAGAATGCCTGAAAATTGTAGACATTTAGGCAGATATGAGATGAAAGTTGCAAATCAGGATCGATATTTAAATGTTTTCCAGTGAAAGGAAAATACCTTTATCTTTATATGCATATCATTCTATTTTCGTATGGTAAAAGAAAAAACAATACAAGCACTGATAGTGTTAGATTCTGCATGCTTATAACCGCAGTGATAACTGAATCTGCAATTAGTTGTTTTTGTTATCGATAGCTGATACCTCCAATTTTTCCACTTTTGTCTCCTATAAAGATCTTCCTGTATGCAGTCATTTGTCTCTACAAGCTCAGTCCACTACTCATTCCCTTCATGTCCACTTAAGCTTCTTATACAAGGCATACTGCCACAAGAATGGAATAGTGCAGAGAACACTCTGTCATGTGGTCTCTGTGTCCCCAGAGTGTTTATCGATGCACCAACCCAGGAATAGTAATGTTGGGGGGGTGGAGGAATCCCATTTGAACACCGCATACAATCTATGATTGCTGCCCTAAAGTTGTCAGGTCATAGCCATTGCATCTGCACAGCATTTAATGTTAATGAAGTGCATTACCTATTCACGGCAGATCTTGTTGATACCTGAGTGACAGGCTGGTATGAAAGGTGGAATCTGAACATGTCCCATTCATGATACAACCACAATCTAGATATAAATATTGACAAACAGAAAAGAAAAGCATGCAATAAAAGATGTGGACATCATGACTGGCAAGCTGAGACATCTACCTTACTCAAGGTCACACATTTGTCAACCGCAGTAGGACACATGCTAGATGCCATCAGGAGTATAAAAGTACCTGTATAAACACTTCCAATCAAAGATGAAAAATAAATAACAACAGAAATGATGTTATTGTGGACTGTCTTTAGTTTGTCCAATGTAAATAGTTACCACTTTCATTCTCCAATAGACCTTCCCTAGAACTAATCCATTAAGAAAATCAATTATCTTTATAAACATGCTGTGTGGTCACATGGCATAAACTGCTAAATCATCAGTCATGGAACTGATTCTAATTATTCTATAAACTGGGAACAGCTGTGAGTGTGGAGGTCCACAGACTTACCCACAGACTTAGACTGTGCTACTTCTGGTGCAACAGGTAAGTACGGTTATGACCATGGAACAGGGGTGTGGTATGTGTGCATTTGGGTGTGCCTGGTGAGTGATGGCTGTGGGGAGTACAGGGGCTCCTCCATGTGCAGACCACTGTCTCTGATCCCCTTGTTGGTCCAGGTGTGCACCAGCTTGGAAGAAGCAGTACTCAGCTTTATTTATCTCGCTCTTGTTGATCAGAGGGATCCCCCTTATATAACCCAAGGAGAAACAGCTGACAGAAATGTTTGTACCTCTGTACAAAATGTACTTTAGTGTTTTTATTAGCCTTATATAGCATATAGAACTTGTAACAATGTCCTTGAATACCAGAGCCTGACTTTAATCTTCTTATTCTACTCAGTGTTACTTTCTCATTAGTTTATAATTTTGCATATTTTGGGCAATGTCATGCAATATATCCTTTTAGTTTCCAAAAATTGTAATACAGGCTAGCAAAGGCCTAACTCATTAGGCCAGCAGAAGAGTCTCTGGATACAGTGGCCTGATTCAGCCAGGGAATAATATAACTGCATCAGATCTAAAAATGTTTTAGGATAACTAAATATCTGAAAGGCTAGGAGCATATATGGAAGCAATTATGCCATACCCAGTCTTGCAGATGACAGGACTGCTTGAATTATCTAAAGGGAGTGGAACTTCACTTTTTATCAGTAAAACTTGCATATCATTTCCAAAATAATTGGATCTTGACTCTATTTATCGCATACCAGTCAAGTCTATCTATCAATACCAGACCAGTATAATAGATCTTGAGTCTATGTATCAAATGCCAGACCAGTATAATGGATCTTGAGTCTATGTTTCAAATACCAGACCAGTATAATGGATCTTGAGTCTATGTATCAAATACCAGACCAATATAATGGATCTTGATTCTGTGTATCAGATTATCTATAAGTGAATGCATCAAATGCAGTTAACAAAGAAGACAAAGGTTGACATCAGTCAGTCACAAGTGCCTAGAACTGCACAAGAGTAGTACATGCACCAAGCAATATCAAATCAGCAAAATGTTTAGGTTAAAAGACTGACTTGCATGCCTCCTAGCTGTGCCATGTTTTATTAATTACTGTGTCCTATTATTGTTTTGTTACCTTTATTGTTCGGGTCACAGGAGGTGGATATCTACACTGTGAAGATGGAGGAAATATCGTTTATATCAGCTTTTTGTCTTAAAGTTCAGCGGAATGATTACGTACATGCACTGGTCACCTACTTTAATGTTGAGTTTACCAAGTGTCACAAGAAGACAGGATTTTCTACAGGTAAATAGCCTGCAGTCAGAAATTATGGTACAGGCATTGGTTAAGGTGACACATGTTTTATTTAGTACAATCTTTATTGCTTAGCGAAATAAGTAGGCCTTGAATTAATAACTAAGACATGATAACTTGAAGAAATAATAGTGAAATATGATTTCCTCAAAAATACAGAAATCTTGCTGAGTGATTAGGCATAACACATTTCAGTTGCACTTAACTGCATTACTACGAAACTGTAAAGTTTATTGCAGTATGACAGTGATGACTTACTGATTTTAGGGGTCGGTGCTTCTTTTTTTCCAGCTCCTAATGCCCCATACACTCACTGGAAGCAAACTGTATTCTACTTTGAAGACTATTTAACAGTAAGGAGAGGAGAAGAGATCTATGGGTCCATTTCTATGAAACCGAATGAGAAAAACATTGTAAGTTACACTCATTTCTTACAATTTATAGTTCTTATAAAAATGCATTTCCGTTAATATACCCTAAATATGTATTTATTGTGTTAGTACTGAAGTACAAGTAATAACACTCCTGGGATAGCTGGCTAACACACAAAAAAAGTAAATAAATAAAAAAATAAAGGAGAAATCCGCATCCCTACAAAGAAGGAGAAATTCAAGAACTCATGGATAAAACCAAGGCAGATCTCCTGAATAATATTGAGAAGTAGAATATACTTAAGAATGAAATGAGTCTGGCAGTCAGGCGTTTTGGCATAGAGGATTAAGGATATGCACTGATAACTAGCTTCATCTTGCAGTTGTGGGTTTAAATCCTTTAATGTTCATTTGACTTTTGTGTTAGTTTGACCAAGTCGGTTAAGAGTGTTCCCAGACATCTACTAATGATGGCCCTCAATCCACTTGACAACTTAGCTAACTAAAACAAATAAGAGTAAGAGCTGGACAGGACAGTGATGACAATAAAATGAAGAAACACCCAAATTGATCTAGTGGAGGTCATTGGATATGAGGTGATAAAAAATGGCTGGAGGATATTAGGTTATTTATTTATTTATTTATTTACTTATTTTATTTATTGATTGACATTTGATTACCAAGAAAGTCTAACTAGGTAGAAGCCCATTTTCAGGGGAGGTCTGGGAGGAAAGCTCCAAATTATTGCAAAACATTTTAAGCACAATAATTCTACAATCTTCAAAAATAAAACAAAACCATCTGCAGTTTGAATAATTTTAACAAATTAGACATAGTACAGAAACAACAATGGCTGTGGTGGTGCAGCAGTTAGCATTGTCGCCTCACAGCAAGAGGCTCTCCGGTTTGATTCTCGGCTTGAGCGCCTTCTCTGCGGAGTCTGCATGTCCTCCCCATGATCGAGTGAACTTTAAAGACATTAATAAAACCAAAATGGCAGCATGGTGTCACTGTAGGAACTTGTTTATTCGATAAAACAAACAAAGTGAATAAACGAATTGAATAATAAATAATAAAAACTGTTCACATAAAAAAGTACTAAGCGCTTTCACCCATCAATTCCAGGGCATCATCAGAGTACAAACTTTTAAATCATTGACCTCATTATATAATATTACTGGTCACACAACGCCCTTGAAGCAACCAATCATATTAAAATACCTGCATTAATTATTCAATATTACAAATTACAAATATATGCATTTAAAAATAAATAACTAACTAACATAATAATATAACAATGAATAAATATCTATAAATAATTAAATAATAAATAGTTGTTCCTTACTAAATGGTATATGTTGAAAAAAAAAAAAAGAACCTGGTTAAGGGACAGATGGTTAGATTGTCTAGAATTATAAGTGATGATGAAGTGTTTGAGTTAGAAATAGACAAACTTATAAATATGGTTTTTGAGAGAGGATATCCAAAGGAATTGGTTTACAATATAAGATTAGAAGTGTCAGCTAAAAGGAAAATTTTATACAAACCGATCATTACATGGCACAGACTATTGAAAAGATGAATAAAAATGGTGCCTTTATATTACCTTATAATGAGACAGCATCCAAGATTATAATCATAGTACAAGAGACTTGGACTAGTGTTTTCAACAACAAGATTGACTTGCTAGATAGTATTGGTAAATATCCGAAGATCTCCTATAGTAGAGGTTTGAATTTGAAAGAACTATTTGAGAGAAGTACAAATAAACAAACATAAAACGTCCAAAATGAATACATGTGGTGCTTGTAGAACATGTAAATATATAAATGATGGTCCCTATGTAGCAATTCAGAATTATGGTATAACCATCAGATGTCCAGGACACTGTAATTGCAACACTAGGATGGTGGTTTATCTTGCTACCTGTTCCAGCTGTCTGGCATTTTATGTCGGAAAGACAATTAGAAAATTAAGGGAACGGATAGTAGAACACATTAAAGATATTAAAATTAAGAAAACGGCTAGTTCACTTTACATACACAGTTCGAAGTGTAAAGAGTTTAAAAGATTGTTATTCTTTGTAATAGATAGAATTCCCTACAATAACAACAAAGGAGGTGACAACAAGAATTTGTTAGAAGCAAAGGAATGTTTATGGCAATTGAGATTCAATGCTAATGAATTTCCAGGTATTAATGAACAGATATCAATTGCCAGCATACTGAAATACAAATCATATTGTATATAACACAAATAGATATTTCAACATTTTAGCACAATATAATACACACTGAAATTTTAACTAAATGTTATTAATATATACAAAATTGTGAATTTAATAATATAGTGTATGTGTTATTAAAGTATATGTATTAATTCAACATATACCATTTAGTAAGGAACAACTATTTATTATTTAATTATTTATAGATATTTATTCATTGTTATATTATTATGTTAGTTAGTTATTTATTTTTAAATGCATATATTTGTAATTTGTAATATTGAATAATTAATGCAGGTATTTTAATATGATTGGTTGCTTCAAGGGCATTGTGTGACCAGTAATATTATATAATGAGGTCAATGATTTAAAAGTTTGTACTCTGATGATGCCCTGGAATTAATGGGTGAAAGCGCTTATTACTTTTTTATGTGAACAGTTTTTATTATTTATTATTTAATTTGTTTATTCAATTCATTTGTTTTATCGAATAAACAAGTTCCTACAGTGACACCATGCCGCCTTTTTGGTTTTATTAGTTTTTTCAGTGCATGGAGTGGAATTGTTTAACTTTAAAGACATGCAGGCAAGTGCGTGTGTGAGTGGGTGTGCCTTCTTTGAAGGTTGGGTGCCAGGCTGGGCAACTCGACACCATAAAAATCCACTGCCAATCATAAGTGGACTGGTGATTCGTTGTGGTGACCCCTAACCGGGAAAAGTCGAAAGACATTACTAGACATACTGCAGAAACATTGGTTAAGAATCGAGGCATGTTATATTGGAATATATAGGAAGAGACATTAACAGTAGTGGAAAAATATCTGGAAATTGAAAGGGTAAAGTTATCCAGAGGAGGGTAACAAATGTAACACCTATATGAAAAGATGTATGGAAAATGACCAAAGGAGTTCTCTGTGTATATTCTGGTAAGAAGGGAGTGTACCTGAATGAAAATTTTATATATGTTAATGTATTATCAAAGACAGTAAGGGCAAGGTTTTCAGATCAAAGTATGTTTAAAAACAGACAAGATTATCTGTAAAAGTGTCAAAGGGGGAAATTAGACTATGGGAATAATTTTTTCACTAAGATGTTTATAGTTACATAGGAAATAAATACTGAAGAACTAGATGGAGTATAGCCAAAATAAAAAAGAAGATAAAATATAGAGCCAATGGTACAGAGGTGGGTGTTTGTCATATTTAAAGTACTGTTAACAAACCATTAGGTTTAAAAAAACTGGCATGGCAGGTTGGCAAAGCCTTTTTTATACTTCCCAGGTAAAATGCTCCTGCATCTCTGTTTATTAGTATGAGCTCTTTTAAGGCTGATGATCAGAAGGAAGTGATATAAAGCACTAACTGTGGTACTATATGTCAGGTTAATGCACTTTGGTGCTGCACATAATAGGTACCATTCATGAAATATGCAACAAACCAAGAAACCATGAGCCTTATCAAGCAGTTACTCAGCCATGAATTATGAATACAATGGCTCTCTTCAGAAAAACATGAGGATCTCAATAATATCTTAATCTCTAAGTCAACATTTTTCTCAAAGCTTAACATCATTTGGCATTGCTCCCTCTGTTGTTCTTCATTCACTGAATAAAGGATGACAACTAAAAGAAGTGTTTAGTTCAAAAACTAAACATGTATTTAGTTTATTGTTATAGGTATAGCTGGCATGATATACTAATTGTGTTTGCTACTGTCAATACATTTAGTCTCAAAGATTTCACAATTTGCGAAATGTTTGTCAGATTCGCTGTGCTGGTCAGACACTTTCTTATATTGCAGTGTAGTTTCATGGCACCTGATTTATTCTGGTAGCTATCCTTTAGTCATTTTAGTAACACAACAAGCAGATCAAGTAGTCCTAATATGTCTTCAGGATCAATGCTTTTAACGGAGGTAGCTAAAAGTGGAGTTAGTGTAGCGTTTAGCTGCATGTAATGGAAAGCTTCATAGAAGAGAATGTTCTTCCCTTAAAAGTGATTATGGGTATTACTTAAAATGACAATAAAAATATAACAGGACCACAATTACTAAAGGTAATAGAAAATAATATGAAAATATCTAGTATTGTTCTGAATATAAACATTTTGTCAAAATATCATTCTAACAATTACTAGCTTCATTTTTCCAACCCATTTACTGGTATTTCTAACAGTAAACGCCACATTAAATCGCTCAGCCTGTCCTTCCTACACCACAGCTAGTTCTACCATTGGCTGGTTATGCTCTGAGAAATGTACAAAAGCTTGAGAGTACCAGATCTTATATTAAGCCTATAAGTTGAATATGTTCTCTCGCAAGGAAATATTATCCTCTTATATACTAGATAACTTATCTGCACATAGAGATTTTTTTTATTTTTGTTGCCCAAAAAAGGAAAGCAAGTAGATGATATTTCATTGTAGTTACAATGATCTTTGCATTCTTTGCTGACCACATGTTAGATAGTGCTAAGGCATGGCTTTTGTGAAATAGTGGGTTGCTGACATAGAAAGTGATGTTTCCAAAAGTTACCTTGAGAACAGAAAATTGATGGAGTAGGGAATCTAATACTATCACTATCATTAGGTTGTACTAGGCTAACTGCTCTTGTGGGTCATTTTAAGCCCAGCCAGTTACTCCATGTGAGGATCAAAGCCTGCACCTTGTGTCTGTAAGGTAAACACCTTAACCATTATGCCAGCCTCCCAACATGTATCACAGTTATACTGTAGTGTAGTACACCCTCCACACTTAACTTTGCGCAAGTTTGTGTTCCCTAGCATGAACCAAAAGAAGCCAGAGACAGAAACAGCACAAATCGACAACTTATAACTAAACAAAGGACTGTCTAAACCAGTCAAATATCATAATCTGAAGAAAAGATATATATTACTTTTATTTAACACACACACACACACACACACACACACACACACACACACACACACACACACACACACACACGCACACACACATACTTTAGCACTTTTGCTCATAGTACTTTTTCAGAACTGATATACAATCATTAACAAAACACAAATATATATGCCTCTATTAAAAAATGTATGACATAAGGTGTCCAGTCGCAAATGGATTCCAATAAGCAATACATTTACATAAAAGATTAATATATATTAAGTTAAATTCTGCCTTAAAAATCTACTGTTAAAAATCTTATTAAAATATTTGTTATAATATTTTTTGTTCCCAAGTTAAAATTAGAATAAAATAAAAATTGAAATAGTTATATAATGACTCTACATATCTAAAAATTATATCTTAGCAGAACATAATTTTAAACTGCTATTAAAGGAAACTGTACTGTTCAAACCAGAGTATTCACTAGCATCAAGCCTCAACTAGCACAATAATTCTCGGTACTCCAGTGTATATTCCCAGGGACCTCCCCTGGGATTGGGAATAACGTGTTCAAGTACTGTAAAATAAAACAACTTATTGGTGTTTCAGACTAATTTATGTTTAAAAAGGGTCTTTGTGTCTCTATTCCCTTGAATGTCTTAATAATGCTCTTGGATTGTTCTTTTAAATTGTCATTTGTATCCCTGGTCCCTTGAATATCTTAATAATGCTCTTGGATTGTTCTTTTAAATTGTCATTTGTATCTCTGGTCCCTTGAAAATCTTAATAATGCTCTTGGATTGTTCTTTTAAATTGTCATTTGTATCTCTGTTCCCTTGAATATCTTAATAATGCTCTTGGATTGTTCTTTTAAATTGTCATTTGTATCCCTGGTCCCTGGAATATCTAATAATGCTCTTGGATTGTTCTTTTAAATTGTCATCTGTATCTCTGGTCCCTTGAATATCTTAATAATGCTCTTGGATTGTTCTTTTAAATTGTCATTTGTATCTCTGTTCCCTTGAATATCTTAATAATGCTCTTGGATTGTTCTTTTAAATTGTCATTTGTATCCCTGGTCCCTGGAATATCTTAATAATGCTCTTGGATTGTTCTTTTAAATTGTCATTTGTATCTCTGGTCCCTGGAATATCTTAATAATGCTCTTGGATTGTTCTTTTAAATTGTCATTTGTATCTCTGGTCCCTTGAATATCTTAATAATGCTCTTGGATTGTTCTTTTAAATTGTCATTTGTATCTCTGGTCCCTGGAATATCTTAATAATGCTCTTGGATCGTTCTTTTAAATTGTCATTTGTATCTCTGGTCCCTGGAATATCTTAATAGTGCTCTTGGATCGTTCTTTTAAATTGTCATTTGTATCTCTGGTCCCTGGAATATCTTAATAATGCTCTTGGATTGATCTTTTAAATTGTCATTTGTATCCCTGGTCCCTGGAATATCTTAATAATGCTCTTGGGTTGTTCTTTTAAATTGTCATTTGTATCTCTGGTCCCTAGAATATCTTAATAATGCTCTTGGATTGTTCTTTTAAATTGTCATTTGTATCTCTGGTCCCTGGAATATCTTAATAATGCTCTTGGATCGTTCTTTTAAATTGTCATTTGTATCTCTGGTCCCTTGAATATCTTAATAATGCTCTTGGATTGTTCTTTTAAATTGTCATTTGTATCTCTGTTCCCTTGAATATCTTAATAATGCTCTTGGATTGTTCTTTTAAATTGTCATTTGTATCCCTGGTCCCTGGAATATCTAATAATGCTCTTGGATTGTTCTTTTAAATTGTCATCTGTATCTCTGGTCCCTTGAATATCTTAATAATGCTCTTGGATTGTTCTTTTAAATTGTCATTTGTATCTCTTGTCCCTGGAATATCCTAATAATGCTCTTGGATTGTTCTTTTAAATTGTCATTTGTATCCCTGGTCCCTAGAATATCTTAATAATGCTCTTGGATTGTTCTTTTAAATTGTCATTTGTATCTCTGGTCCATTGAATATCTTAATAATGCTCTTGGATTGTTCTTTTAAATTCTAATTTGTATCTCTGGTCCCTTGAATATCTTAATAATGCTCTTGGATCGTTCTTTTAAATTTTCATTTGTATCTCTGGTCCCTGGAATATCTTAATAATGCTCTTGGATTGTTCTTTTAAATTGTCATTTGTATCCCTGGTCCCTGGAATATCTTAATAATGCTCTTGGGTTGTTCTTTTAAATTGTCATTTGTATCCCTGGTCCCTAGAATATCTTAATAATGCTCTTGGATTGTTCTTTTAAATTGTCATTTGTATCTCTGGTCCCTGGAATGTCTTAATAATGCTCTTGGATTGTTCTTTTAAATTGTCATTTGTATCTCTGGTCCCTTGAATATCTTAATAATGCTCTTGGATTGTTCTTTTAAATTGTCATTTGTATCTCTGTTCCCTTGAATATCTTAATAATGCTCTTGGATTGTTCTTTTAAATTGTCGTTTGTATATGTTTCCTACTCCTTAACTTCAAAGGAGTTCAGGAAATTTGCACAGTAACTTCCAATAGGCGGAGCCTAAACCTTTAGACAGAATCAAGTTATGTCTTCACATTTCAAACAAATTTTCATATCTCTGGAACCACTGGGATTATGAAAGAAGTATAGATGACAAACTCTTCAGCAGAAAACCATTTTTATAGTGGTAGTATTCCTTAGGTTCTAGGTCTTAAACCAAATTGTATAAGTCACAGTAAACACAGTAACTATTACATTTGTAATATTTTGTAAACGACTTACAATATCTCAGCAACCACTCAAGTTACCCACATACAATCAGCAGCATTTTATTCATATAGCTAAGAGCTTTCATTTGAGGCTAAGGAGTTACCTGGTTGTTGAGATATTTAGAAAAATGTAAAAATTATATCTATATAAATTAATATCATAAAAAACAACAGTTAATATCTATTTACTTGCACTAGACAGAAATGAAATATTAATACAGTTGAGTTTGCCATTGTGTAAGCTTTAATATGAAATGTTTAAAACCTTGTACATAGTATAGATTTGGAATTATTGATGCAAATATGAACAAGCAATATTTCACTCCTAGAGGCATCAATAGGAGTTAACTTCAGATGTGCCATTCAGATGTAATGAGATTTTTTCCTTATTTTATTGCCTTTATTTAGGATGGTATAGATGTTAAGAATACGTGATAGTCTTGTTTTTTGTATCGACTTTAAAATTTATTTAAAGCACAGACAGTTAAAAGTCAGTATGTCATTCTGTTCTGTTCTTGACAGACATAATGGGCATGTGTATTACCATGAGTGGAAGTACATTTTAGGCACCCTGCACATGGGTGTGAGAAGGGTTTGCAACTGTGGAGGGGTTACTATTCTGCTGTGCAATTGCTTTTAAAAATCTCTAGGTTTTGTTCTTTATATTTTCACACTTCCTGTGTCGCTTCTTTTTCCTAATGGCCCAAAGATTCATTATTTTATAATTTTATAATGTTTTTCATTCATCAACAAAGTATTAGTTTAAGGGTGTGTACACTTATGCAGCCAGCTTATTGTACGTTTTTTATTTTTTATATTTTTTCCCCTAACAGATTTGTTGTTTTTTTCAATTGAATTATGCAGGTTATAGGTCACATTAAAGGTGGAAAAGTTTTGTAATGATTTATTGTGGTCTCATTTTTTATATCAGAAAAACCTGGCATTTTAACAGGGGTGTGTACACTTTTTATATCCACTGTATATGTAACAAGTTCATTATATATCCAGTGAGCAAAAACTATTTTATATTAAGGGCATACGGTATATGTGATACAAAAAAACCTAGTTTATATGACAAAATGTGCGATGTGTGATGCTTTCTATTTAAGTAAAACTAACCAGAAACTCAAGGAGCATACAGGAGACCATTTATCAGATATAAAAAAGGTATATTCAAACTAATGCTTTATATAAACATGTTAAGGAAACAAATAATGCAAATGTTTTAAATGTGTTATAAGTGGTAAATGAACACATAAGAGGAGGTGATGTTAAAAATATGACAGAGAAAAAAGAAAATAAAGGGATAATCAGGTTTAGGGTACAACAGTATCTAAGGGTGAAAGGAATGTTTAGCATTAAACCTATACTGAAGGAACTACGTAACAAACTTAAGTGAGTGTTTCTTTAAGATTCCTTGGCTTAAATTGTTTAGTTGCTTAATTACTATTTTAATCATATAACTTTTTATCATGTGATCTTAGTCATGTAACTTTTTATCATGTGGGCTTAGTCACGTGAACCTGAAGGTATAAAAAGAAGTGTTTTGTCTATGTAGTCATTTGACTGATGAAGCTTTTATGTGAAAGTGTTATACATGCAACATTCTTATTAAATTTTGACTTTTAAGTTATACTGTTTAGCTGTGGCTCCAGATAATTTATTTTTATTATAAGTATCTGGTGTTGGCTACCATATACCCTACAACTAGCCACCTTGTGTCTGTTGATGTTTCCAAAGTTGTAGTTTGAAACTTCTGAGATTCTTACTGGGGGTCTCACCTTAGGAACCTTCTACTTGTCCAGTTAAGGGAGTCTGTAATGTTCACTGCTTTTAAGTGATTCAGTACATTACTTCTCTTCAACAAGAATAAGAGGATTAGTGTTTGATGGATAGCCTCACAGTATGCTGTCTGCATTTGACTTTATACCTTGTTTATTAATTGGTATCAATAAGGTCCTTTATTTTGTTCTTACTGTTTGTTATTTTAAATGTCTACTCATTTATATTGTACAGAGAATATGCACTGATCATTTTAATTAATAAGTTTGTAAGAAGTATACAAATCAATTAAATGCAAATGTTCATGTCCACATCAAGGTATAAGAGGCATAGACAGGTTTAGGCACTTAAATGCATTTGAAGATGAAAGTGTCTGCCTACCAAAGTCAGCTAAGCATATTGTATGTCCCAACTAATTTTAAAGGGTGTGTCTAGTCACTCCAGGGAGATCATTTTATCATTTTATGCTTTATTGATCAAACTCAAAACATTCTATAGCCTTCAGACAAGCCACCTAAAATAAGTCAAACAGATGCAGTGATTAATTATCAAAGAAATCATATGGCTGGAAAAACTAATCCATTTCAAAACTATTCAGGAATTGTTATTATTTATTGTTCTTTACAGGTTATTTAGACTTGATCACTGCCTGGTCCTTAAGACAAAGCCTCACCTGGTTTTATTTAAACATATGTTTCTATAATGCAATGTTCAGGAAGGTAGCACCAAAGCATGGAGCCTAATACTAAAAATAAATATCAGTTATAGATACAAATATGATAAATATAAGCAACAGCTATCGAGTATAGAATTTATTTCCTTTGGCAATCAACATTTTTTTACCTACATTTGTTAAAACCAGGTAGGCCCAATTTACACAAATATAACTTTTCAAGAGTGACCCAAGACCGCTGTCTAGTTAAGTGACTTTCTCAGTGTCACACAGTAGACAAATAGAGGTGCAAAGAAACAAACCATTTAGCCTTGGCCATAGGAAGCAGCTTGCCCACTCATAGCCTTAATACTCTGCGTTAACTGTCATAATCGGTCATTCATTAACTTTTTAAAAAATAATCTAGGTATATATCTGGAAAGTAGAAGGTATTAACATGGGTTTACAGCAATTAAGTTTTGTAAAGGCTAATAGGTCTCCATCTTGACATCTGAACCTAACAACAGCAGGGATAAAGAGTAGGACTATCAAATACAGATTTACTCTGAAATTTGTAAACTGTTGCTTGGAAGAATCAAGTTAAAATATGCCTGATTTTCCTATAATTATTTAATTATACATACTTTCTATAAAACTGGCATCACTCTAATCAAAATAATATATTTTGGTTTATTAATCATGGTCGTCTACCTGCTCCTTATTAATTCCTCCTTATTTTACTTATAGCATATTTTGGGGACTACTAATTCAGCAAATTTTTCAGTCCAAAACACTGTCTGCAGCTTTTAGGAATATAGCTTACTGCCACACAAAACGTTATGTATGTCAAAGTACTGTATAAATCATTGTTAACAAATAAGTTATTTAGCTTTCACAATAAGTCACTAGACAGGATCATACTTTATATATTCAGGTTACTGTTAGTTTCATATCGCAAGTGTAAAACTGTCTTCCTCAACAAGTCAGATATCATTATGAAATCCATAAGTAGAATAATGCTGTAACGGGACACATTGTAAACAGATTGCTTTATTAAAAGAAAGCAAAATTCAGCATTTTAGAAATAAGGCAATTCTATGGGTTAAATATTGCTCAGATACATTAATTCACGGAATTTTAATGTTGTATGATGTCTAGCCAAGTGTCACAGTTTTCTTTGTGTTTTATGAGCTTGAACAATTTTATAACCTCTGCAAATATCTTAACGCAATTATTGTAATAATAGGGTTTCTGATTTATTTCAGTAGTTTAGCCTCATACTTCATTAACTGCAAGACGGTGAGATAAATGATTCCTATAATGGATATCTAGTTGATTGACATATTGAGGTGATTGCCATGAAGAATTACAGAGCATCTTTAATAATGAAGTATCTTTAATCTGAATAATTTAATTCTAACATTTGATTCTCTATTTCTGCTGTTTTATATGCTATAAATGTTTTAGCAATTCATTGTTTCTCAGTGCCACAAGTAGTTGGATGACTTTATGGACTTAGTTGGATCTTGTTTAAAGTAACTCTATGGCGGTGACAAAAAAAAGGAAAGTTTTTGAAACATGGGAAAAGATGAGGTATGTATAAATATCTATTTTAGTGAGAGAGTAATTTATTCTACAATACATTGCTAGGATTTAGACCATGTGACTGTATGTAGTGGAAGGAGGACACATTATGGCGTCTTGTTATTTTGAACTCCATAGTCGCAGGTACAGAGCTTTGTGTAAGGAGCACGAAGACAAGCAAAATGGATTCGTTCAGTGTGCAGTGGACATGCAGCAGGCTTTTTCAAGACACGATTGTGAGATTGATGATGAGTCATCAGTAGTGTGCACCTGTGACCTTGCTGCATATCCCCGTGTTCAATCATCAGTAGTGTGCATCTGTGACCTCACCACATTTCCTCTTGTTCAAACAAACTCAAATCCGGTTATATTTAGTAAGGGGATACTAGGGGGTAAAGCCCACTGCATGAGGTAAAATGGAAGGGCTTTCTCTCCCATACCACCAAGGTCTGTCGTTTCAATTTTTGTCTTTCAAGATTCATGAATGCAGACTGTTCCTGATTATGTCGTCAGTATTATGACCCAAATCTAGAAAGAAAACTTTTTTGAAAAGATTTAAAAATAAGGCTAAAGAGGAGGACAGAATATCTGCAGGCAAGGGATGTACAGACCTAAATTATTTGCTGGACTAAAGCTGGCAAAGAAATAAAAATACCAAATAATATATTAAATAAGAGAAATTCATTTTTAGGTACATTATGAAGAGAAGGGACAGTAAACTGGGGAGCCGGGGTGCTGATTTTAAGGAACGTTTTACAAAGCCAAAGAGCAGGCAGATTTTAATGATTATTTTGAAATGCTAAATAAAAGACAGCATACTTGCTAAATGAAATGTGGGGAATTTTGAAGGTAATAGAGGTGGTGGATTATTCTGATTAAGATGCTTAGAAAACTGAAGGTACTTCGGGAAGGCATGGCTCAGATATCTGACATTTTTCAAGTTATAGTTTTGAAGGTACTCTCATGAGTTTTAACTGACCCCTTGTCTAACTTGCTTAATTTATTTTGAAAGGAGGGTAAGGTTCCTAACAACTGAAAGAAAGGGAAACTAATTCCATATTTTTAAAATGGAGATATAAAGGAATTAGAAAACTTTAAACTAACTAGCTTAGTTATAATAGCATTTAAAGTGGGGGAAATTAAGCTAGTTGGCTGACACAGAGGAAAGCTCCAAGAAACTGGATCACTTAGAAGCTTGGTTACCATGGGGCGATACAGGGAGGATGGGAGAAAGAGAGATCAACTTGAGTGAGAGGGCTAGCCAGGGAGAGATGGAAGGATAGAGAGCTGGGAGAGTTGCTATTGCTTGCTTGCTTTCACCAGAAGAAGTTTTGGGGAGAATCCTACTTTGGAGATGTCTCCTAGAAGTGGCAGATGCTCATCTTCGAGAGTGTCTCAGAGCAGTGCAAGCATCTGTCAGGATGGTGTTGGAAAAAGCACGCATACATGCACTCTGTTGTTCCATTGTGTGAAAAAAGGCAAGAAGTAATTCATTTAAATCTGGTTAGCTGTTACTGGAAGCACCTAGGGAGAAAAGCCTCACAATGAACAATTAGAATGCAGGCAATACAGCAGGTGAGTGAGTATAAAAAAAATTAAAATCATCAAGATATGTAGACACTGGTTGGAGATTCATACATATGGACCACAGTTGTGTAGGGTTTGTATGCAGTCAATACCATATGTCAAAGTCTTACACAGTTAATTGGCAAAGCCCATGGATTAATTGCACACAGTACTGTACACCTGGAAGAATCCAGGTAGGAAGTAGGTATACAAACAATCTGCCTCCATCCCTTGCATAATTCACAAACATATGAATCTTGGATGATGACACTGTGCACATGTATGAATAGTCACTGGGTTTTGACTGCGGAAATTAAGCAGTGCCATCTGTAGCCCTGCACCAGATGTCCTAGCAATTATGAGGTTTTGTGCAGCAAATGATAGCTAAACAACACTAACAGCTTAAAATAAAGGGGGTAACACATCATATGACTTACTAAGGTGATGGAATAGCACATTCCATAGTGTTTCCAGTATATATAAGTACATACCTGCAACCTAACTCTGCTGCACTGAATACACTGACTTCAGCAATCACCTGCCAACATTCCCATATGTAACCATTATCTGGCCAGAGTATATGATGCATCAGTCAATGGCTGTGCTATCAGAATTTTGTTTATATGTCCTGATGGTCTATTGTATATGACTGAATGTCCCTAATATCAAATGTAAAACAGTCACAAAATAAGTTCGATCATACACAACAGCGAACAAAACAAAACTGAAAACAATAATATTGAGAGAGGAAACCTATTTCTTTTTTCTGATATTAAAACTAACTCACCCATGTACCATTAGTGTAAAATTTGTCTGAAATACAGTAGTGTTATGGGAAGGTTTTAATGATGTTAAGGTGTAGGGTTATGCTTGGGGAAGGGGCAGTGATAGGGTTAGGGTTAGTACTCATTACTAAAGAGGGCAGAGGTTATAAACAATTTTGACAAGGTTGATCCACAAAGAAACTAAAAATACAAAAAACCTTAAAACAGTATTTTTTTCTAGGGCAAGCCCCCCTCTCTCTCCAAGTGTGTGGGTGGTACCACCATGCTACCTGATAATTATATTTATTTACACCAAAATTGTTCTACAGTGGGGAAAGGGCTTCTACTTCTTCTTCTTTCAGCTGCTACCATTAGGGGTCACCACAGCAGATCATCTGTTTCCATTTCTTCCTGTCCTCTGCATCTAGCTTTGTCACACCAACCACCTGCATGTCCTCTCTCACCACATCCATAAACCTTATCTTAGGCCTTCCTCTTTTCCTGGTACCTGGCAGCTTCATCCTTAGCATCTTTTTCCCAATATACTCTGCATCACTCCTCAGCTCATGTCCAAACCAACATAATCTTGCCTCTCTGGCTTTGTCTCCAAACCTTCCAACCTGGGCTGACTCTCTAATATGCTTATTCTT